>NC_135785.1:27717500-27990000 GCF_051106095.1 Pogona vitticeps
CCAACATCAAGAGTAAAAGCTGACACAATGTACACACATCAATAAGGACATTTATTGTGCTATAAAAGCCTAGTAGCTGTATGGCATAATGCAAGATGTTACAGGCTAATATAATCAGATGACCAAAGAATATCATAAGTAATAATCAATGGTGTAGTGGTGAATTTGGAAATGCAGATGTTCATCATGATAGCCTCCATAGAGCTGACTCCCCAGAAGAGTCCAATAATGTAATCTATGAGAAGAAATGCAGACCAGGTCTTCTCCAAACCAAAGGGCTTCTAACTGCCCATTCAAATCCCCCTCAAAATACTTTGCTTTACACTGGGGGCTGCTTCCAATATACTATTTTTGGGGATACACATTTATCTGTAGCTATTGTTAGGATTGTAACTAATTTCAGAAGGAAAAGAGAAGCCAGGGGAAGATGGGTAGCGGATGAAGGCATAGCTTCTGCTATTCAGAGCCTTGGCTACACTCCACTAATCATAGAAAGTATTAGAAAACACAGTTCTACATAAGGTTCAAAGAGACAGCAGTGATGGACTTCCATCATCACCCAAAACTTTAATGAGTCTGAATAGCAATGTCCTTCAGCATTATTTATGTTAAATTCAGTATCTATGACATGGTCAAGGTCTCAGGAGTTAATGACAAAATGTGTGGAGAAGACAAAAGGTATCTAAGCCTGTGAAGGCAACTGAGATGATGCACCAAGTTGCAATAAGAGAGTTGATAACCTTAGCAGCAGAGCTGAAAGGAGATGAGGCTTCAACAAAATGAGAAAGAAGAAGGCTGCAATTGGTCCATCTAACTCAGTGTCGTCAATGGAGATTAGCAGGAGTTCTCCAAGATTTCAGGTGGTGTTTCAGGTAGGGCTTCTTAGCACTGCCTGGTGATCCTTGGTATTCCTTGGTAGTCTTCTATGTACTAAGCAGACCTGGCCTTGCTTAGCTTCAAAAATTCAGACCAGAAGAGGTAAGTTCAGAGCAAAATTCAACCTCCCTCCTTATGAGGCCTTTTAAAAGTCACTTCTTTGGACTATATTTTCAAGAATGTCCTCTTCAAGAATGTTCCAGTTATCATGACCACAGGGCATGGGCTGAAGTCCAAAGAAGTAATTACCCCAAGCTCTGCTTTCCTACCGTCTTCTCTCAGGATCATTATGAGAATGACTTATGGCTGCTTCCACCTTGTAAGTACAAGTTGCAAGGATGAAATCAGAGGCTGGATGCAGCAAAAAGTGAGAAGGATGTAGTCTTTTTGAAGACTAGCTTCGGGGGGAAAAAAGCTCACACGGGTCTAACTTTTAAAAACAACTTACTTTATATCCAGTTCAATTCAGACCGGAGGGAGCACAATCATTATAAGAACCAAATAAGCCATTTTAAGGATGTATGGACACTATAGGCTCAAACCGATCCAACTACATGGGTCCTTCCCAGGGAATTCTGGGGATTATTGCCCTTCAAGGGAGGTTGTTGAGCCCTCCAAAGAAACACCAATCCCAATGTTCTTTATGAGTCACAGTGGTGAATGAAAATCAAAGCACCAGAAAACAAATGTAAATATTAGCTACTGAAGCAGAGAAATATTAACTATACGATATTCCAGGAAGTAGAGCAGGAAAGAAGAGAAGCTGAGCTCTTCATATGTTACTTTCTACCAGCCTTTGTCATAGTATATGTTTCATATTTCCATGCTGTTTAGAATGTCTGCTCTTCTGACATACTTCACAATTCTATTTATCACAGGCACATTTTTGCAAGATAAACAAAACAGCACAGGAAGGAAGAGGGTGAGGGAGAATATTTCCTGTATCCAACTCTTATTGAAGACAGTCAAAATAAAACATATCAGAATAAACAGTACTAGAAATAGCCTTGGCCGATATTTTTAATTTTTTTAAAAAAAAGTTATTTCAACTTTCTCTGGTACACAAATTATCTTGAGGCCAATGATAATCCCAGCTGTTTTCTAATGCATAGACGTGTTGCCCAACACCCCTTTTGTTACAATTGTTATTGTTATGTGCTGTCAAGTCACCTTCTATGAATGAGTGACCTCCAAAATGTCCAGTCCTCAACAGCCCTCTCAGCTCTTGCAAAATCAAGTCTGGGGTTTCTTTGAAGGAGTCAGTCCCTCTCTTCCTCTTTTACTGCTGCCTTCAAACGTTCTCAGCATTATTGTCTTTTCAAGAGAATCTTGCCTTCTCATGAGGTGCCCAGAGTAGGCCAGTCTCAGTTTCAGTATTTTTGCCTTCAGAGATATTTCAGGATTGATTGATCTAGGATCCACTTGCAAATAAATAAATTACAAAGAGATGCTGTTTCTTGCAGCATTATTCTTTTTGTCTATTCCTTTCACTGAAGAGCAAGCATTTTTATGGCAAATAATTGCTCTGTTGTTTTTTTTCCAAAAGTGCCACCATTCTGCAAGTGCCAGTGTATGTGGATATGTTTTTGTGTATGTTTTGTATATACTTTTTTGTATATGGGATGGAAAGGGCACCATCTTATCCTTTACCATCTCCTCCTTTTGTATCAGTCTAATTTCAGGAGCTGTCTTGTCCATTTGATATCCTGTCTGACGATAGGCAACTTTTGGAAAGGGAGAGAGAAACATTGTCTAACAAGAATTAGTAGCTTGGAAAAAGCCTTATGTTACACAACTAGTAAGCTTTTATTGCACAATAAATGTCCTTGTTCATGCCTTACTTAGCTATTGTTTTCACCACTGTGAAAAGACACTTTGTATATCTATTTAAACTATAGTAAGAATAGCTAAATAAGTGGGACATGGTGGCGCTGCGAGTTAAACCGCAGAACCCTCTGTGCTGCAGGGTCAGAAGACCAGCAGTTGTAAGATCAAATCCACACAACGGAGTCAGCTCCCGTCACTTGTCCCAGCTCCTGCCAACCTAGCAGTTTGAAAGCATGCAAATGCGAGTAGATAAATAGGTACCACCATGGAAGATAATAGCATTCTGTGTCTAGTCACGCTGGCCACGTGACCACGGAAACTGTCTTTGGACAAACGCTGGCTCTATGGCTTGGAAACGGGGATGAGCACCACACCCTACAATCCGACACGACTGGACTAAATGTCAGGGGGAACCTTTAAGAATAGCTAACTGTTTATCTGTGCCTATAATTAGCACATACCACATTTATGTAAATATATGCCCCACCTTTTTATGATGATGCATACTGTAAGTGCCCAGCCTAACATGCATCACAGTTCTGTACAGCTTCTAGGGAGCCTGGATGTTTAAATGATGGGAAAAAACTACAAAAAGACACCAGAAATAAAAATTCTCCAGCTGGATTCTTTTCCCCCAAAGGGAAGAATATGCCATCCCTTTGGGAGGATGGAATTCTTTATATATACATAGGAACTATTGCACTGAACATTCAGCTACTTCTTCAGGCAGATGTGGAAGAAAGTTACACTGCAGTAAGCAGCATTTCTGATAATAGCCAGAGGGGATTATTAAAATACTGACAGCACAATTCAAAGGTGTGTTGTTGACTTATCTCAGCAAGGTCACTGGAGTTCAGTAGAGGACTTACTCCCAAGTAACTGTGCACAGGATTAACAGAGAGATTTTTTTTATTTCCATTAGAATTTATTTTAGTATTTGTTTTGCATATATAGGGCTTGTAGCCCAGTATCTCTGTCTTAAAATTACCAATTAGCAAGGCTGGGGGAAATTCTGAGATCACAGACAGGTTAATCTGTGGATCTCCTGGTGTTGCTGGAGTACAGCACCTATCATATCTGGATGCTGATCATACTGGCCAGGGATGATGGAAATTAGAGTTTTACATCCTCTGTAAATAGCTAATATGAGATTTAGTCCATAAAGAAAGCCACAGTCTTGTGTTTACAGCAGCTGAGCAGGATGATAGGTTATTTTTGAAGTTACTCATTCATAGGGTTGCCATGAGTCAGAGGTGACCTGACAGCATGCAACAACAATCATTTTTCTTCCTATCATCTTTCTTGACTTTCAGCTTTCACATCCATACATGGTGTCAGGGAATGCAAGAGTGTGAATGATTTTTGGGCTTGGTCCTCAGTGGTACATCCTTACACTTGATTATTTTTTCTAATTCTTTAATTGCTGTCCTTCTGAATTTCAGTCTTCTGATTTCTTGCCTGCAGTCTCCCTTAGGATTGATAATTGAACCAAGTTATACTAAATCTTTAACAATTTCAGTTTCTTCATTTCAACATTATTGCTGTGTAGTTCTTTGGTAGTCATGATTTTCTTCCTCTTAATGTTCAACTGCTTTGGTACTTCTTTCATTTTCTTTAATAGTCATTTCAAGTCATTGCTGCTTTCTGCTAGTAGGAGGGTGTCATCTTCATATCCTAGATTATTGATTTATCTTCCACAAATTTTCACTTCTCCTTTATCTCAATCTAGTCTGGCTTTCCATATGATTTCTTCAGTGTATAGAGTGAGCAGATAGGGGATAAAATGCACTGTTGTCTGACACCTTTGCATACAGAAAACCATTCTGTCTCGCCATATTCTGTTCTGCCAGTAGCTTCATGTATCAGGATAATCAAGTGCTGAGGCACACCCATTTCTTTAAAAACAATCTGTAGCTTCTTATAATACACATAGTCTAAGGCTTTGCTGTAGACTATAAAGACTGCTTTGTAAAAACATCTTTGATGCACGCCAATAGCCAGTGAATATTTGCAATATGATCTTGAGTACCCATTCCTTTTCTGAATCCACCTAGAACATCCGGCATTTCTTGCTTCATATAAGGTTGCCTTTGTTGCAACACCTTGAGCATCACCTTGCTTGCATGGGAAATTAAAGCAATGGTCCTATAGTTACTGCACTGCTTGGCATCTTCTTTCTCGGGGATTGGGATGTATACTGAACATTTCCAGTCTGTGGGCCATTGTTTTGTTCTCCATATTTGTTGACATAGTCTTGTTAGGATTTTGACAGATTCAATCTCTGTGGCTTGAAATAGTCCTGCAGCTTCGCCTTTCTCCTTTTAGAGATACTGAAGTCAGGCCTTGATTAAATAAAACAAATAGACTCATCAACCATAAAGCATTTTCATGCAGTTCATTTGGTCCAGGCTACAACAACAATCCAGCACATTAAAGCATATTTCCGATTATTGGGTCTTGAACATTGTGACGTCCTCCTCACACGTCACAATGGTCATGACACTCTCTCATTCACACTTTACTTGCTGCCACCAACCACACTTATTGATCTGACTCATCAGACAATGGTATGGATTTAAAAATTAAAAAGGATTGTTTATTGAGAAAACATAAATAATAGTAAATCACTGTAGAAACTAAATAAGGCAATCAATGTAATAAAGTATCCCCCTCAATCACTCTCTCATTCAGACCTACTCTAGCACAGAACCTCATAACTTGAATAAACAGGCCCTAACACTCTATCTCATCCCAATCTCCCCAAAATCCAAAATCTCTCTTCACCACATTCACTCCCCCCTTATATACATCAACTCCACCCACTGAAGTCCCACCTCCTGTCCTGCCATAGGTAGATAAACTCCAGCCATAGCAGTGACAGGCGGGTGACATCATCACAGCCGTCACAAACATGTTGGCTGTTCATCACTAAACAATGACAAGGAAGCAAAGAGTTTGACATTGTATTGAACACGATTACTCAAAATGAAGTCCTCCAATGTTTGTTGGGTTTTATTCCCATGTAAGTGAACTCAGGATTACAAAATAACCACACTTGTATAATTTTCTATAGTAGTGGTAAAAAGCCCATAGCCTTCCACATATATATTGTTCAGTTTCCACTCCCAGTAGCCTTAAATGGGATCACCAAAGATTCAGGATGAAGGGACCTTATAGATCATCAAGTCCAATCCCTGTCAAGGAGACATAGTGGGGAATTGCACTCCCAGCCTCTGGCTCCACAGCCAGATGCTTAATCCAATGAGCACTTTTGGCATGTGCGTGTGATCTGTGGCCTTCCAAATGTTGTCAGATTCCACTTATCCCCAGCTCATGTGGCCTTTCCAGCATTATCTAGAAAGCTGCAGAAATCCCATTTGCTCTCGAGAAGGAACAGACAGCTTCATAGACAGCTAAAAAACTGTGCAAGCAGTACTTTTTTCATGAGTTGAAGAAGAACTGTGAGTAAACATACTACTGTTTTTGATGACACCGTTTGTTCTTAGTGGAAGGAAGTCTATAATTTAATTGTCAGTTTTGCTGATGTCTTGATAACATGCTTTTAAAACATTGGAGAAGAAGAAATGTAAGTGCAGTCTTACTGACACATAGAAAGATTTAAGGATTGTAGAAGGAGCCTTGTCACTCAGCAGTATTATTTTCTTTAATGGGTAAACTCAGGAGGGAATGGAATTAGAAATTATTCATATCCAAATCATCCCATCTGTCCAATGGTAAATTACTCATGACTGTCCTACAATGAATGAAAGTGTCACTGACTTTCATTTGTCTTTCTACAAGTAGATAAGTTCCTTCCTTTCCAACGTAGACATCATCTTCATTATTTCTTCTTCCTTTTCAAAGAAATAATAGGTGACAACATGTTTTCAGATTATGTACAGTATTTAAACCCTGTATGAGCTAACTGGGAATCTTATAATCAGGCACTGTCCCTCAGCCTTGCTTGACCCATATGAATTTTCAGCACTTTAGAAAATGACAACATGCAAGAGTAAGTGTTGCTCTTTTTAACAATCACCTTAACTCATTTCTACCTGCATAAACCCTTGCATGCTTACCAGGTAAAGTCCAGAGCTTCGAAATCTTACTGACCATGAACTGCAATTCTTCTTCATCATCATCATCATCATCATCATCATCATCATCATCATCATCATCATCATCATCATCATCATCATCATCATCATCATCATCAATATTTTAAAGTCTCACCTAGGATACTCATTAATACATAATAACTCAGTATTGCAGTGCCTTTATGCAAATCTGTGCTGTGACACCTTTGGAGTACACTTCAGAAAAAAAGTAGTCAAACATGCAGAAAACAGCAGAGGAAAAAATCATGAAGGGGATGGAACAATTCCTATATGAGGGAAAATGAGAATGGGCTCCTGAAAGGACATTTGCTCTCCCTCATCCTTTGTTCTGAAAAATACTGTAATTAGATTTACCTAATTTGGATCACTAAATCCCAAGGTCATTGCAATTCTAGTGCTGAAGCCATGGAAACCATCAAGGATACATCAATTTGATTGCAAGGATATGAACGCCACTGAGCAATTCAGGACTTACTGTGCTGAGGTTAACAGCCAGAGCCTTAGGTGATTTACTCTAAAGGAAGCACCATTTATTTCAGTGAGCTTTTCTGACATATAAAGGAGCATAGGAGGAAGGTCCTATTATACAGTTCTTCCAGATGCTACCACTATGCCATCTCTTCTCTTTTCAGCACTTTCACTCCCATCTTCCTCGCTTCTCTCTCTCTCTCTCTCTCTCCCTTTCTTTTGGAAGATCGGGGAAACACCTTAGCACCTCCTCCCCCTTTTGGATACAGGCACAGAGGGCCTTTTTAAAAAGGGAGTGGACGCAAAGGCGACCTACAGACCAGGGAGCGAAGCAGCAGCACAAAATAAACCAAGCGATTTGGGAAGCCCCCCCCCCCCCCAAAAAGCAAGAACTCACAGAGAAAAAGCACTCCATATTGAGGTAAGATATCATCACTTGGGTGTCAGGAGGGTTAAGATTTATTGAGGAACTTAAAGGGGTACAAATGCTCACTTTGGAGAAACACAATGACTGGAACTTTTTAGCTTTGAAAGAAGAGAAGTAAGGAGGGACAAACAGAGGTTCATGATACAATATGCCTGCTAGAAAGAAATAATAGATGGAGAGATGGATATCCCCACTCTTTCCTAATCTTAGAACTCATGGTCATCCAGCAAAGTTAAATAGTGAGAAATCAAGGCAGGCTAAAGGGAACATACTTTTAAACAATTGCATGCACAAGATGTAGTGATGAATTCCAACATAAATGGCTTTAAAAGGGGACAAATTCATGGAAAATCAAGCTATCAGTAGCTTCTAGTCACGATGGCTATATATTATCTCAAATATCAGAGGGGATATATTGTTGCACCACCATTTCACTAGCCTTCCAGTGTCTCCCACCAATCTTAGAAGAGTACCCACAAAAGTGGAGAATGATCAGAGTTACATGTTGTCCCATTAACACTGGGATTAATTATTTAACTTTTTAATAGGTTTCCTTACCCATCTTCTCATTTTGATTATCTAGGCAGACAATTCCGTAATAACCTCATGTCCCACAGGTAGGAAATGCAGCTTTGGCCCCCAAGGCACTTGATTTGTAGCACAATGCAGAAACCCATTTGTCATTGTCACCTGTCTGCCAGCAGCACTCTGGTATAAGCTGAAAGATCAGAGATAACGCATCTCCTGTCAAGGTCTCCCAGCTAGTGGAAGTTCCATCATTTAATGTGTGGAAAACCTATCAATGTTTCATGATAGAAACAAACAGGAAGTGAAAAGCAGACAAAACCTCCCCCACCCCAGAAGAGGAAACACTGGCCGCTAGTATAGAATCCAGAATGAAGTGGCAGATGAACCTTCAATGTTAGGTAACAATGCAGCAGAAGGAAGTGATTAAAAAACAGTGGCATTGCCAGAACTGAAAGGATCGGATACAAATACTGACGAGGGAGAGAAGGAGATGTTACATGTTCTGTCTGGACCTTACTTGGTTCAGTTTTCATTTTTCTTCTCATGATAGCATTGGTGGGTGGTTTAGCTGTTGCAGCATCCTTTTATTTGCAACTTGAACCCTATCGTGGGTGTTCTTGTTGGATTTCATGTGTTTATAGAATTGTTTTTATCTGCTAATTTTAATATTATATCTGTTTAATTCTCCCCCCCCCCAAAATACTGTAATGATTTTTGTTTCTAACAAACTCTGTTTTTAATCCACTTTGTAAGCCATCTTGGATTCTTTTTCAGGAGAAAGGTGAGTTATAAGTATTATGAATGAATGAATGAATGAATGAATGAATGAATGAATGAATGAATATTTAGAAAGTATGAAGGATACTCATGAGTAGAGGGAAGTGCTCTAGCTCTGTCACTCTCTATCACTAGATTTGTCACCCTTCTACACTTAAAGGGATGTGGTGGTGCTGCGGGTTAAATCGCAGAAGCCTCTGCGCTGCAAGGTCAGAAGACCAGCAGTCGTAAGGTTGAATCCATGTGATGGAGTGAGCTCCCATTGCTTGTCCCAGCTCCTGCCAACCTAGCAGTTCGAAAGCATGTAAATGTGAGTAGATAAATAGGTACCACCATGGTGGGAAGGTAACGGCGTTCCATGTCTAGTCACGCTGGCCATGTGACCATGGAAACTGTCTAAAGATAAACGCTGGCTCTATGGCTTGGAAATGGGGATGAGCACCGTGCCCTAGAGTCGGACATGACTGGACTAAATGTCAAGGGGAACCTTTACCTTTACCTTACACTTGAAGAGTGATCAGTCTGAAAAGAAAAAGTTACATTACCCGTAGTACATGAGTTGGCACCTTGGTTTTCGTGTGGAGAAAGTCCACACTGATAGCAGAGTCAGTCCCTCTCCAGACTCTTTGGCCTTTATAAGTAGGGAAGCAATGGGAGAAATAATATGAGTGAGGCAAAAAACATTTTCAATGAGTATTCTGTGTGGTTTCTAACACCTGAAGAGAACTTTAAACTGCCAGCCCTCCCTGTTTTCTCTCCTCTTATTCTCTTTGAATTGACTTTCAATTGAGCAGTGGAAGCCAATATGAAAAAGGAATAGATGCCATTTGCCAATTTGCCCCTTTCTCCCTGCAGCTCCACCAGTGCTTTCCAAACACTGCCCACCTTTGTTGAGTTCACAGACACAGCTCCTGAAAATATGATCTATTTTGTTTTGAACTCACAAGAGGAAAGATGAAGCAAAACGATCAATTTAAAAGCTAAATTACAGAGACTCAACAGCAACAAAGGTGTAGAAAAATATAAGGAAGAGCATGTAACCTTTCAATACTTTTCCTTTTCTAAAAATAGATTAATTTTTTTAAAATGGATGTTAGGGTTGGTTTATAAATGGCAAATATGGTTAGGAGTATAATATGAAACCAGAAAGATTCTGACTTGCTCCAGCAAGCGAAGCCCTGTATTCTTATTGCAGGTTTTGAATTTGTTTCTATGCAAACGTCAACACATCAGAAAATAATACACACAAATTTGTCCTGTCTATTTATACCTAAGAAGAGCAATGGAGCAAACCTGTTTTTCCCAGAACAGCTTCATGCATGGCACACAGTAACACTGCATCCAGTAACGAAATTACAGCCTCTGTAAAGCTATGCTAAGCTCCAGAATCCCAGTCCCCATTTTATACAAATGATGACCCATTAACACACAGTGCAGACAATCACATAATTACTTTTAGTCTGCTGTGATCATTTTTACATGCCTCATTCACAGTTTCGAAATCTGCATAACCCCTCGGACATGGAACCAAGCCAGTTCCTAACTCACAAACAATTAGTGACTACTTTGATATGCAAAAGATAAAGTTTGAGGTGTTAGGTTCTGGCTCTGAAATCCTATTCATTTCAGTCCTTCTTTAAAATGACCCAGGACAGGAATACAGGAACAAGAGATTGGGAAGAGGTGTGAATAAGCTATTTCAGATAACTTTTTGTCATGAAATTTCCCATTCCCATGCACAGGCACACAAAAAAAGTCCAGAAGATGAATTTCATTTTTCATGTTCCCCAAGTACCTAATCTCTTCCCAAGCTCCAATAGCTGTAGGAGGTTTTTAAGCAATTCTAAATAGCTACAGGACTGCTGCCAGATTCAACTTGAGATGAAGCCTGGCAAAGTGGATAGTTTGAAGACTGATCAGGTATGCATCAAATGCATCTATTCCTCGAGCCTTGAAACAAATGCTCCATCTGGCCTTAAGTCAATAGAAGTGAAATTAAGGCAAAGCAATATAAAGCACTAGCCAATTCCACAAAGTATATAGGCAAAGAGCTCCTATTCTTCTTGCACCTGTAGAGCAGTCTGTGCAAGGAATGAAATCCAAGCCCTGGAGTGCTATATTAATTATTTGACAGCTGACTGACATTACTGTCTGCCGTAATGACAAAGATTGAGGATTTCAGATATGAGGACATTATATTAACTCTGATCTACTCACCTGAGGAAACCTCTCAGAACCCTTAAATGCTTCTCAAAACATGTTTGCAGGAGACAGCTTGTTCCTTCATTAATGTGTTAGCATTATGGAAAATCTGATATTATGACCGTAGTGGTGTTTCAAGTCATATTGAAACCAATGACTTTGTATGAAAAGTATTTTTCAGATTCTTGTTCACAATGCCAAGCCTTCAAGAGACAGAAGGTCCCATAATGCTGCCACCTACTGATAGTGGAAAGAGACAGGAATTGTGAAACCTATGCAATTTCATCTAGAATTTAGAAATGTCGTTTCCCCCACCCCCAGAACTATACCTGCCAGAACTTCCCCACCAGATGGTCAGTAACCTTGCTGAACAGGGGATTCAGGTAGCTGAAGTCCAGACAGGTAACTTTTCCAAGGTCTGATTTCTAATTAGTATAAACACTGCTATGATACAGCCATTTCTCTGTATAACTGTACTCAGGGGATGACAGGGGATGATGGTGGTAGTTGTCCAAGACATACTTGGTGGGCACCAGATTAGGGTTGCACTCATATGGGCAGCACATGCCACAATCAGCAGAACCGTGTGTGGCTGATCTGGGAGGGCTGGGAGTGAGTGTGATAGCTCCCTCATAAAAAGTATCCAGTTTTTCCTGAGAACCAATGTATTCTGGTAATTGCATTCCCATTTTGAAAATATCATGTACAAACGCGATGACAGTGGCCAGCTTTTAAAATCTTGTCTGTTTGCTGATGTACAAAAGAGGACCACAACCGGCACTGCAACTTTTAAAAATGTATGGAGTATTTTTAAAAACTATCTTCTGGGGCAAGGGAGCAGACCGTGAAATATATTTATACTGTCACATTGTTCCGTCTCTGTTGTGGCAGTTGAGTATAAACATAGACAATCCAGATGTGATATATGCTGCTGATAGCAATAAATTCACAGCATAATCTCAGAAACAGCTGGTAAAATGCTAGACAAAAGGGGAAGGAGGAAAGATGAGAGAAAGGAGTTGAGTGGTAACAGATCTTATGCAGGAGGCAGTAAACTGGGACATCTTGTAGCAGCAATATGTTGGGGTGAGGGCAAAGAGATAAGGTCCATGTTGAGAGCAACTTCATCTCAGCCCACATGAAAGGAGCAATGGGGTAGAAAATTAGCACGTCTATGGTCTAAGTATGGGTATGGTGCCTCCTTGTTGTCAAAGGAACATACAAGAAACCATGTTTGATCAGAACAGAGGCATATCTTGTTCAGCATTTTCACTCCTTCTGTCTAGCAACTGCTATATAGAAGCCAAAGTTCTGCTTGTAACCAAATGTGGGAAACTCAGCTGCATAATTAATTGCACTATTCCTTTGTCTTTGTAATACCCAACACATATACCTGTAAGAACAGGATTTTGCCCATTGGCACATTGCCTCTGTTGCTAAACATATATCCAACAAGTAGCCAATGATAGCCTTATTCTCTGTGAAGTTGGCAATCCCCCTGTGTCAATGAGATTAGCAGCCATCATTATCTCTGGTGGCAGGGAATTCCACAGTTTTAATATTCCTCATGCTTCCATTATAGGTGGACACCTGGAGAAGACACAATGGGAGAAATATTATTTCATCTACAATGGAATGCTCTATTAATGCTCTATTGATAGAATAGATTGCATTGGGTTGAGGCAGCTGGGTACCCTTCAGATGTATTGGATTACAACTTTCCCAAGTCCAAACAAGGTTAATTCTTCTAAGTCCAAACACAGCACCTACACTACAAAGTTAAAGGAATTTGATATTACTGTAACTGGTATGGCTCCAACTTACAGAATACTGGGAGCTGTGTAAACGTTCACTGTCAGCCTGATTTAGTCAAACTTTGGAGATCTAGGAGAAAGGGGGGGAGGGGAGAAGGAAATTATTTTCTGCCTGCGTGATCCATGTTGTTCAATGGAGGGAAACTCCTGGGATCAATGGAAATACAGACCTTATTCTTCTGTGCTTTGTGAGAATGAGAATACAATAATGGGTGCTCTTAATACCTGTGTGAAAGAAAGCGGCTAATTTCTCATTCATTAAAGGAGTGTTTTTTAATGTGGACATGAGAACATTATTCTGCCCTCCTATCTGTTTCTCCCTAACAAGGAAGACTAACTGCTGTGAAAAGAAGAAGTGACAGCTTGGGTAGCTTACAATTGCTTAATTGAGCAATCATCTGCACCAAAATTGTTAGAATAAGCAACAGCATTAGATCACTGCAACCTGAATCTTTTTCATTAAAATTAATGAGAGTAAAAATGATTTATGAGTGAGGATGCTAGACTGCATGCAGTAAGAGGGGTCGGGTTAAGTAGGAAGCCTACACAAGTCCTGGCTTTTGAAACTCCTTTTTGATTTCCACATTTCATTTAAGCCCACATCTGAAGCAGAGGTCTTATACATACATCAGACAAAGCTTTCTCGTGTCCTTATTTCTTGTTCTTTTAATAAAAGCTATAATTAAAAAAAATATTTTAATGAGTTGTTTATTGTGAGTAGATCTGAGCAGAATTTACTGAAGAAGGAATGTATATCTAAACTCCATATATATGCTATTAATAGCACACACAAACACACACACCAGACCATGATCAGGATTGTGGCACCATCTCGGCCATCCCTTCTCCCCACTGGCATTTCCCCAGCTTTGATTAGCAGCATCTTTCTAAAGTCACAGGCATATCTTCTCAGCTCCGCACCCCTTGACTGGGGATACCAGAATTTCCTCATCTCCGAAAGAAAGATGCCATTTGAATGTGGGAGCTTATTCATTCAGGGCCAGTACTACTACACAACAGAAGCTTCCAGTTGTGGCAACAAAATAGGCAATGTCTGCCCCACCCCAGCATTTTTACTCTTTCCCAAACTTTAGAGGGCTATATACCCCCAACCTCTTCAAATGAGACAAATTGGCCCTGCCAGCTGGGGGAGTCGGAATATTGTAATCCCAAACATAACTTTTTCCAAGCTCTGGTTGAATGGGGAAGGTGAGCAGCCAACAGAGAGAGCAATATGGGGACTCTGCATGCAGCCGATGGGTAACACTTTGTCTATTTCTGTTTCAAATAATAAGAAGTGGTTCAAGAAGGAGCTGGTTTTCAGTGGGGCCGTGGCACAGAGGCAACATGTTTACCCAATGCATAGCACATTCAAAATCCTGACGCCCTTGCCCAACCCCAACATACTTATGCATTACATGTATCATTTAGTTTGGAACAAGACAGCTTTGCACATCTGATGAATGCCATGGAACAGGAGGACCAATTAAAGTTAATAAAGTTGCAGAATATTGTATTGGGCCAGAAATACTCTGGTGGGAGCTCCTGAAGCCATTTGTGTTCATCTGGTTAGTGTATTTGCTAACCATTGAGTGGGTTGTTGATCTGTTTGAAAAATTTATCAACAATATGGCAGGCAGTGGTACTTATGTTTACCACAATGAAAACCTTTTATTCTGAATGTAACTATCTCATCTGTGAGCACAGGCAGTACTACTAACTCTAAGGCAGATAAGAGCTTACAAAATATATATTAAAGGGGAAGCACATTTCAAGATGTTAGCAGGCAATTTAAAGCTCAATGGATTGTTGGAGTGCCTGGTTGCACAACCAAGGGTCAAGAAGAGATAAGATCCCCACTTGTCTCCCAAGACAGGTGCTAGGTAAGATTCCTGAGGGCATGTGTGCCATTCATAGAGCACCAGAGGTAAACAATGTCTGAGTACACTTAGAATGCCCTGGGAGCTTCATCATGAGACAGGATCAACTTAATAGCTCTGCATCATAATTATTTTGAGTATTGTCCTGAACTTAGATTATGCTCTGTGTTAGATGATATATGTGTTAAGACAAGAAACCTGCTTCTGTGACAGCCACTTTCAGCTTCTAGTTGTGATATTTGCCTTCCTTTGTCTCTGTACTGTTTCAATCAAAGCTCAAAAAAGTTACCCCTTCGGTTTACGGTCCTCAGATTCCCCTCACCAGCACAGTCAGCTTGTCTTATTCTGGAAAGCACTTAATATTGATTGCTGTTCTTTATATTGATTTTGTCACACTTTAATGACATGGCGTGTTTTTAATATATAGGAGGCTTTGTAATATATTTAATTTTTTTTATTACTCCATTATGCTTTGTTTTAAGGTACTTTTGAATATCCTGTTGACAAGTGAGGGACAAGTGTTCAAAATAGAGAAACACAAAAAAATTAATCCTTGCTTCTCTATGGCACTCTGTGTTCTCTCTTTCCAATGTTATCCTTATCTTTTAATTTCACTCCTTGTGCAGGGAAAGCGCCCCAGAGGGAGACAACAGCTGCGATACAAGGATATCTGCAGACAGGATCTGAAGGCCTTAGGAGTGCACCTAAATAGATGGGGAACCTTGACATCTGAGCATTCAGCCTGGAGGCAGGTGGTGCAGCATGGCCTCTCCCAATTTGAAGAGACCCTTGTCCAGCAGACCAAGGCAAAAAGGCAGTCCCGGAAGCGGCAAAATCAGGGAGCTGGACAGGGGACAGATTGTATTTGTCTTCAGTGTGGAAGGGATTGTCACTCTCTAATTGGCCTTCTTGGCCACACTAGACATTGTTCTAAGACAATGTTCCAAAAGCACGTTACCATAGACTCTCGAGACTGAAGGATGCCTACACTCCTTGTAACTACTGAATGCAGAACCCTATGTTGACAGGAGTGGTACCAGACTAAGCTCAGGTAATCCCAACCCCTGCAAAGCACAAAACTAAACAAACAAAGCAAAAACCCAAAGTTGGCAGCCCTTCCTCCAGAAAAGGAAAAAGAAAAAAAATCTTTATGAAGACAAGAACACAGATGTTAACCTATTTCCTTCTTACAGAAGAAGATACAAAATGTCTGCCTGCTGAACAACATTATAAGGATTTTTGTCCATTATTCCTCCCCGCATTTTAGATATCTTTGCCAAAAACATGAACTTTTTTTGAAAAAAAACCAAACAAACCTTGTACACGTCACAAAATACAAATGTTTTGTGCAAAATATAACATTTTGCACAAAAACCACAATAATTTTGCTAACACTACACTATTACATGAGAATGAAAAATCTCACAGCTATTGTCCTTTTACTTTGATGGAATGTTGCAATATATAAAGACCCTCTTTTTAATCAAGGATAAGAAAATGTCTCAGTATTTGTTACATCTCTACTCCCTTTTAATCTCATTGTGATGGGGTGAGCATATCAGGCAGGCAGCTTGCTCATGGTAAGTTGTCAGGCCCCTTTAAGATGGCCAAGAGAGCTCAGGCAGGAGAAAACGCTAAGGCGCAGGGAGAGGAGGCAGCTGAGGAAGGTGCAGCACCAGCTGCCTAACAACAAACACCTGCCCAAGACAGCCAGAAGGCAGATGAAAAGGAGTGAAGACAGGGCTTTGCTGCCCTGGCAATAGAAAAAGAAGCTTAATGCCCTAGAGGAGCTGCTGCTACCTAAAGGTGCCAAGAGGGCTGTGTGGTGTTCCTTCGCTTGAAGGACTACTGCTGACTGACAGTGGAGCACCCCCCGAGTCATCATCCTGGAAAGACAAGGACCAGGGGAAAGGGCTGGGCAGCTGGCATCTATATCAAGGACAATACAAACCCTCTTTGAGCCAGGCAAAATCTCACATCCATAAACCTGAACTGTGGGGATTCTCTGTGAAGAGAGCTGAGGATCCCACTTGGGAGAGGGTGCACAAGGATTTAGACAACCACCTGGCAGATATCCTTTGATTTGCATTCCTGCATTGAGCAGTGGGTTGGACTTGATGACTTTATAGGCCCCTTCCAACTTCATGATTCTACAGAGGGCCTTCTCTGTTGCCGCTCCCGCCCACAGGAAGCCAGGCTGGCCCCATTTTTGCTGTCCTTCCTCAAGCATGCAAAAACCTTTCTCTTCAGACAGGCTTTTCCTTAGTGACTGGCTGTCTGAGAGAGGTTTTTCAAATTGGATTTTTCTGCTCTGTTGCTTTTAAATGTGTATTTAGTACTGATTTTATTTGCTGTTTTAATATACTTGTTTAATTCTTTTTAATATTTGTATATTTACTGTTTTTAGCTTCTAAACATTGTCTTTTTCAATCTTGGAAGCTGCCTTGGGTCCTTTTAGGGAGAAAGATCAATCAATCAGCCTATTTGTTGAAGTCTCTTCCTCTAGATATAGTAAAAAGTCCCCAGATACTTTTCCCTCTGTGAGCTTCAAATCCTCACAATTTTCCTGTAGTTCATTTATAGCTCATATGACATAAATATCAGCCTGATTAATGTTGCAGTGCATTATGTCCCTTGATGTAGCAGAGCTAGGCCAGGCAGGGTCAAACCTCTGGGATTTTCTGATCAGCACAGACAATGACACCATCCACCACCCCGCCTGCAGGTTCTCTCTGGATTTCTTGGTTCCACTGTACTTTGAGATCAGGTGTGAATGTAAACTGGCCATGTTCCTAAGCACTGATATGGGGATTCAAATATAATTCCTAGCGATGGAAAAGAAATCTGCATTAAAAGATCAGTAAAAAAAAACTTTTTCTCTTTTTTAAAAAAAGAAATTTATCTAACCCGTGGTCTGTGAGTCTATCAGTGAAAACGTATGCTTCTCTTTCAGCTGCCCATCATTCAAATGAAGCCGCAAGTGTCAAATTTCCCTTGCTCTTTCCTTTTCAAATTACATGAACTAACCAGGCACAACCCGAAATGTGCCATCTTTTTTTAAAAAAAATGTGCAGAAACGCGTTTGATACAACACAAGTCTGATACACACTTTCAGTATTACCATAAAAGGGGTGAAATTCAGAGAAAATGACTCATACTTCCTCTTTACCAAAGCACTGCATTTAATAAAACGCATGAAGTAGCCCAGGAAAAAGGAGTTCTGTTGTGACAAACAATTTCTCAGGTCTTGCCATTCTTACTTTGTTATTCTTTTTGTCACTTGAAGGAAAAAACAGAGTATAAGTTTCTCCTTTTCTTTTAGTCCCGGTTCATGTGAGCCATTCATTACTCATGTAATGCAGATCCATTTAGAAATAAGGCTTTTATTATAATTATGGCTATATAATGGATTTAGTGAGCGTATACTTGCAGTTGATCTTATAATAGTTAGCATGAATAACAGTGGAAATGTGCAGGCAAAACATTTGAATTAAATTCTCATTTTCCTTGGACTCTTATTTGTGTGAAAAATGACAGTTTCTTGCATTAAATGCTACATTAACTATTTTTTGTTAAGCATTTTTAAAAATGATAAAACTTTAGCAGGCGTTCATGCAGGCCCTTCCTATGCGTATTTTCACAGTTGGAAGTAAGAGACCATCTTACTTTTGAGACAGACTTAATGGGTAGGCTGTATGGAACTCCTGAAGTACTCTATGTTAGTGCCACCCACCATTTAGACCCTATCTAAATGCCAGTGTACTCTTTTAATTTCTTTTTATTTATTAAAATCAATACACTGCTTAATCAAAGCAATGTCCAGTCTAAAAACAACAATACAATCAAAAGTTGAGAAAAGTGGCTGGGGAATTTTGGGAACTGTAGTCCAAAAAGGTAAGGTAAAGGTAAAGGTTCCCCTTGACATTTTAGTCAGTCGTGTTCGACTCTAGGGGGCGGTGCTCATCCCATTTTCCAAGCCATAGAGCCAGTGTTTGTCCGAAGACAGTTTCTGTTGTCACGTGGCCAGCACAGCTATACACGGAACGCTGTTTACCTTCCCACCGAGGTGGTACCTATTTATCTATTTGCATTTACATGCTTTTGAACTACTAGGTTGGCGAGGAGCTGGGGCAAAGCGACGGGAGCTCACTCCATTGCGTGGATTCGATCTTACGACTGCTGGTCTTCTGATCCTGCAGCACACAAAGGCTTGTGTGGTTTAGCCTGCAGAGCCACCACATCCCAGTCCAAAAAGGTAACTTTCCTAAACTCTGAATTTAATTAAGAAGTCATAAAAATAAAATAAAATGGAGACGGGGCATGGGAAATTGCAGTATATTATTGTGTGTTAGATATGACTTTGGCCTCCCTCCTCTAGAAGGTGGCAGAGGTGAATATTTGCCAACCAGCAGACGGTACCCCATTTTCACTTTGCAAAGAGTATTCCAGAGTAATACATGCAATGCTATACAATTCTCAGTTTTTGAACCATGCTCCTTCAAGGGTGAGAAGGTAGAACATTAAATGAGGTGCCTGTTTTGTAGACCTATCAGTTCTTGCTTCAAGAATACAAGGCAGTTCTTGCTTCAAGAATTCAAGGCAGTTCTTGCTTCAAGAATTCAAGGCAGTGTACACAAGGTTCCCATCTGTTCCTGTTTCCAGATGTTGACAAAAGTTAAATCTCATAGCTCTTTCAGACTATGTTTTGGGCACTTCAAATTTTTTTAAATTAATCTGCTGTTGAAATGATCAGAACTTAAAATGTTCTTCGGCTTGTTTGGATTGTGCCATGTGATGCGAGCACTGTGCGCCTTGCTGCAATGACAATTAAATGCTTTTCTGTTGCAAATTAATGTCACACCCTATCAAAATGGCAAGATAACTACCTGTTGCTGTTATTGGCATCAAGTCAGAACTGACTTATAGAAATTTTAATAGGGCTTTCAAAGGAAGTGAGATATTTAAGGAGTGTTTTTGCCAGTTCCACACCCCTAGTTAAGTTTCCGTGGCTGAATGGAGGATTCAATGTGTATATGCTTAACTTAGTCTAACCATGCTAGATTTGCAGATGAATGGGTAGGAAGGGCTGTAATGAAATACACAAGCAAACCTACTATTTCCTCCGACTTCCAACCAATTACTGGCTCTGTATCTCTAGTGTTCCAAAAACTGTAGTTTTGGTGACAAAGACAGAAGAAAATGAGGCTGGTTCCTCTTTGTCCCCCACTTTGTAGTTCAGTCACAAGAACAAATGTAGTATCTTTCTGCAATACCCATTCAAATGTTTTGACACTGTCAAGGTTTGAGGAAAGCAGGGCCCAGCATTCTGGTCTATAATCCAAGGCCAACTACCTGTGATGTCCTTCAACAACAGACAAACCAGGCAAAAAAAGAATCCAAAAACAGTTGCACTATAGTGTTGTTGTTTAGTCGTGCCCGACTCTTCGTGACCCCATGGACCAGAGCACAACAGGCCCTCCTGTCTTCCACTTTCTCCCAGAGTTGGGACAAATTCATGTTGGTAGTTTCGATGACACTGTCCAACCATCTCATCCTCTGTCGCCCCCTTCTCCTCTTGCCCTCACACTCTCCTAACATAAGGGTCTTTTCCAGGGAGTCTTCTCTTCTCATATGATGCCCAAAGTACTGGAGCCTCAGCTTGAGGATCTGTCCTTCCAGTGAGCACTAAGGGTTGATTTTTTTCAAAATGGATATGTTCTCTTTGCAGTTCATGGGACTCTCAAGAGCCTCCTCCAACACCACAATTCAAAAGTGTTAATTCTTCGGTGGTCAGTCTTCTTTATGGTCTGGCTCTCACTTCCATACATCGCTACTGGAAAAACCATAGCTTTGACTATGTGGACCTGATGTCTCTGCTTTTTAAGATGCTGTCTAGGATTGTCGTCACTTTCCTCCCAAGAAGCAGGTGTCTTTTAATTTCGTGGCTGCTGTCTCCATCTGCAGTGATCATGGAGCCCAAGAAAGTAAAATCTGTAACTGCTTCCATATCTTCCCCTTCCATTTGCTATGAGGTGACGGCACCAGTGGCCATGATCTTAGGTTTTTTTTATGTTGAGCTTCAGACCGTTTTTTGCGCTCTCCTCTTTCACCCTTATTAAGAGGTCCTTTAATTCCTTTATAATAATTCTTTTAACCATGCAGTATAGTAGTAAGGTCCAAACAAAGAGATTCCTACCAGAGGGTCAGGCAGACCAAGTGAGGAAGATCGAAAGCCAACGTCATGTAACAGTAGGAGGTCTAATCAATACAGATCAGTATAGCAAACATCAAGAATATCCCCAGTAGCAAAAAGCCAGAAACATTTCAGGATCAAATAAAGAACAGGCAGCAAGACAAAGAGTTTCAGAAGGGATGTTGTTTCTGGCAACCATACAGCCCTGGGAATGAGTTTACAATCCCAAAGATGTGATTACATATATTACTCAGCTGCTGCTCTCTCTCCACCAGCTAAGCTGTAGGAGTTTAGGCAGCTGGTCTGCTCAGGACAGGACACTTTTCCTGAAGGAAATCTTCTACTCTCAAGGAAGCCTCTCTTCCTGATAAGGTCTCCCTTGCACCCAAGCCCATACCCAACAATCTATGGCAGGACCATGACACAATGGAGCAAGGTTTCCTTACAAGCTTGAATCTCGTGGCATGTCCTAGTCGTAAGCATATAGCACAGCTGACCAGTTTCCCCAAGTCCTACATCTAGAGAAACACAATCCCTATGTTAAGTGCTAAGTCACACTGAAATGAAGGGAGGATTGTGCTGAAGACTCTCATTGTGAGATTAAGTCAGAATAGGTCTATAAGGCCATCAAGTCCAACCCCCCGCTCAATGCAGGAATCCAAATCAAAGCAGATTTGACAGATGGTTGTCCAATTTTCTCTTGAATGCCTTCAGCATTGGGGTGTTCACCACCTCCAAAGGTAAATGGTTCCATTGTTGTACTGCTCTAACAGTTAAGGAGTTTTTCCTGATATTCAGCCTAAATCTGGCTTCCTGTAATTTGAGCCTATTATTACGTGTCCTGCACTCTGGGGTGATCAAGAACAGATCCTGCCCTTCTTCTGTATGACTACCTTTCTTGTCTCCTTAACTATTCTTGCACAATCTATGAAGTAGATAGCCAGTTCCTGTTGTCCACAGAAGACCTGGACATTTCATTGCTCTGGAAAATAACCAGGAAATGAATTTAATTGCCAACTGTGTAGGATCACTTTGCTGATGACTCTGACTTTATACAATGCCTGCCTGCTTTTGTTCTCTACCAGGTTCTTCACACACATTTCTTTCCACTTGTTTGAAATAATAGGCAGGAGCTATTCTCAAAGGTAATATCAATTCTTATCTTTAAAGCTGTGCTGATCTTGAGCAAATGTGCCCTTAATATTATAATTCCTCATTCTGGGAAAGAGTAACTTAATTATGAAAGCTGTTTTCATATCTTTTCTTACAAGAAGCACCAGAGGGAGGGGAATGTTGAGCTTATTCCCCATTTCTCTTTAATCTCCTCCTTTAGATGTCAAATTCACATCTTACTCATACCTTTGTTGAAGGAAGGATTATTGCCGGGTGTGTGTGTTTGTGTGACACCAATAGGTGCTGCCTGATGAACTTGCTTTGTGATGTGATCTATCAGTTAGACTTGCCTTAAGGCAGTGCTGACTCAAGAGATTTTGCAGCCTGAAGCTGAGCCCAAATCACATTCTCCCATCACTTGCTGTTCCATTAAAGCACTGGTTTCCAGTTTCAGGACCCCAGAAGTTCTTGGACCACAGTTCCCAGAAATCCTGGTGAGCACAGCTCGTGGATGAAGGCTGCTGGGAGTTTCCATTTAAGAATATCCAGGAATGCAAGACTGGGAACCACTGTGTTAAGACAACAATTCTCAGTCCTTTTACTCCTGCCGTTATGAAAGAGCCTATGTGCAGGTGCAATAGCTCCCAACATTGAATCCTTTAAAAATCCAAATTCTTAAATCTAACTTGTTGTTCCCCACATTGGGCTGAAAGTTAAATGCTCTGTGATTGTCCTGCTTTATTTTTTTCCACTGCCTATTACATCATAGTTTGACATGAAGAATGCGAAGTTGATATAAAACAAAGGAAGCTTCCTCATATGGAAAGACACATTTTAGGGAAGCCGGTATGAATGTCTGATGTATTACCAGACTGGAATGGTAAAGTCTGCCATTTTCACTCTTCCATACACTAGAAGCATGACGAAAAAAAGCCAAGGAAGAACACAATGAACATGGTGAAAAAAAGAAAGCCAAGAAAAGTAAGTTCATGGTAATCAGAGAACAGCTAGTTCCCCAGGAAATGAAGTTAAAAATACATCATGAAAATGTGGAGTGCATTGACCAATAGATGTACCTTGGGATTATAGCTATGGAATGAAAAATCTGAATTAGGAATGGTCCAGAGCAACTTCTTTCATATGAAGTATCTAACTTACAACAAAAACATTAAAATGTTTTGGGAATGCATTTTGTATCATGCTATTTTCAGTTCTACCATATGTAAAGGAGTTGTGGATTGTCAAATAAACTACGGCACACTAGACTTATCCATGGAATCAGTGTCCACTGATTTACTTATCCATGGTCTGAAAATATTTAAAATATTAAAAGAAAAATTCTAGAAATATTTATTTCTAAAGATGAAGTTATCAGAACTGGCCACTAGAGGGATTAAGAGACCATGCTAGGTATAGTGTTCACTATTAAAAATTTTTTAGTTAGGCATCCTTCAGTCTCGAAAGACTATGGTAACGTGCTCTGTATGGAGGACTTGGAACAGCGTCTAGTGTGGCTGAGGAGGCCAATTCAAGAGTGACAATCCCTTCCACACTGAATACAAATCCAGTCTGTTCCCTGTCCAGCTCCCTGATTTTGCTGCTTTTGTGACTTCCTCTTTGCCTTGGCCTGCTGGACAAGGGTCTCTTCAAATTGGGAGAGGCCGTGATGCAACGCCTGCCTTCAGGCTGAACGCTCAGAGGTCAGAGTTTCCCCTTTGTTGAGGTCCATTCCTAAGGCCTTCAGATCCTGCTTGCAGATATCCTTGTATCGCAGCTGTGGTCTCCCTCTGGGGCGCTTTCCCTGCACTAATTCTCCATACAGGAGATCCTTTGGAATCTGACCATCAGCCATTCTCACGACTTGCCCAAGCCAATGTAGACGTCGCTGTTTCAGTAATGTATGCATGCTATAAATTTCAGCTCGTTCTAGGACTACTCTATTTGTAACTTTGCCCTGCCAGGTGATACCAAAAATCCGTCAGAGACAACACATATGGAAGGTGTTCAGCTTCCTCTCCTCCCGTGCATGAAGGCTCCAGGTCTCACTGCAGTACAGGAGTGTGCTTAGGACACAGGCTCTATAGACCTGGATCTTGGTATGTGTCATCAGCTTCTTATTGAGCCATACTCTCTTTGTGAGTCTAGAGAAAATGGTAGCTGCTTTGCCAATGCGTTTATCCAGCTTGACATCTAGAGAGTGTGTGTCAGAAATGGTTGAGCCAAGGTACACAAAGTCATGAACAACCTCCAATTCTTGTGTAGAGATGGTAATAGAGGGAGATGAGTCCTGGCCCATGACTTGTGTTTTCTTCAGGTTGATTGCTAGTCCAAAGTCTTGGCAGGCCTTGCTGAAACAATTCATGAGTTGTTGGCATCTCTCTTCTTAGCGTTGTAGGGAAGATGCTTACTATTAAAATAGTACACACTGTAATCTATGTTTTTCAGCATCGGGGTGTGTGTGGCTTGGAACCGATCCCCTGCAGGTAAGGGGATTCTATTGTATTGTAAAAAAAAAAAAAAAATTACAAAGGCATCTGCAATACGCTTTAATTACAAAATGCTATGAAATTTTTGGATGATAAAGATGACTGATGAAAAAGCACTAAAGGAAATGAATAAAGACCAAGGAATCATATATACAATCCACAAAGCTAAAATAGTTACATTACGTAATGAAAAACAAGAAGGAGAGGTTGTTATGACAAGAGCCCAATGAAACTCATAGCAAAAACGACAGGCATGTCCAATACAGCAGAAGGAGGGGAAGCAAGGAAAGAAACTGGAAATTTCAATTTGCTTCTTTTTATAAAACAAATGCTAGAGAAAAAACAAAGAAGATCTGATGCTAAAATACAACATATTTTCAAACAACAAAGCAACACATTTTGGGGAGTGCTGCATAAAAGAGAACAGGTATTTCAAAGATTAATGTAATCAGAGAAATAAGAAACTGGAAGACTGTCTTGCTAAAATCACAGGGCAGCTGAACATACTGGAAGAAAAGTTGAAAGCACCGGATCAAACTGTTAAAGGAGCTTTAGGGGAAACAGGATTTGTTTGAAGCAGTAGCAAGTCTGGCTGCCAAAGGAGTGAAGGAGCAAGGAAACATGATATACAGATGATATGAGTAAAACTGAAAGCAGAGTACAGGAATTACAAGCAGAATCACAGAACCAAAATCTGAAATTTGGAGGAATTCATTCATTCAATTTTTATACTGTCCATCATTCTAGATAATTCCTACTCTAGGCCGTATACAACAAACATAAATGCCCAGTTAGAAAACAAATTCTAATACACAGAAGAACAAGGAGAGAGTCAGCAAAAACTATTAATCAGCATAAAAAGATATCTCCTTTTCTTCCTCCACGGATTCAATCAACTGGGAAGACACCACCCCCCAAAGCTTCCTTGAAAAGTTCTGTTTTTACTTGCTTTTTAAAGGCATGGAGGGCAACACATTCCACAAAGAATTACCAATGCAGGCTAGCCAGAATGGGTGATATGCTAAAATGTCTTGACTCTAGCAATCAATTTGGCTACCATATTTTGGACTTCTTGAAGCCTCCATTCAGCCTTAAGGGAAGTCTCAAAACACAAAAATGTTTGGCACCTTAAAGACTAACTGCTGTATTTTAATGTGAGCTTTAATGGACAAGTTCACTTCTTCATACTTCTTCAGAAGTATTTAGAACATAATTTAAACTGAGCAAAACATACTCTTCTGGGAAAACTAAAAATGGAGGTGTTGCCATAATGACAATTAGCCAAGCAATAGATACCTAGAAAAACAGTTCTGACAAAGTTTTGTGTTTGGATAAAAAGTGGTTAACTGATGAAAAAAAGGAGGCAGAGTCTGGGAGCACAAGAGGATACATGTAGACCATGTAGAGCCTCGTGGCGCAGTGGTTAAAATGCTGTATTGCAGCTAAAACTGTGCTCACGACCTGGGGTTCAAATCCCAGGTAGCCGTCTCAAGGTTGACTCAGCCTTCCATCCTTCCGAGGTCGGTAAAATGAGTACCCAGCTTGCTGGGGGGGGGCAATGTGTAGCCTGTATAATTAAAAAATTGTAAACCGCCCGGAGAGTGCTTGTAGCGCTATGGGGCGGTATATAAGTCCAAAAAAAAAAAAATCTTGACTCTTGACATTGGAATTGTCAACATTCAGGCTGCCCTTTGCTATGAAAAGGTTGTAATTCTTTTCCCTGCTGGCAAGGTGGCAATGATATTGTATAGCAATATCAGGCCATTTCCTGGTGTATTAAATTGTGTTTTGAATCACAGAAATGGAGGTTGATGTTGTTTAGGAATGGAATTGGTTTATTAAACAATGAGGTTTGTTTATCAATATGGAGAACAATAAAATATGTGAAAAAATTTCCCCTCTCTGTTTATTCAGTTTCATCTAAACATACACATTTTACCCGCTTTTCAAATTATGTTTTTAAAATAGCATAGAAAAAGAGCTATGTCTCTCTGCACTGTCTAGTTAGCATATAGGTTCTTGAATTATTGGCTGTTCTTGAGTTATTGGCTATTCTTGAATTCATTTCGGTCATTTACATGAATAGAACAATGTAGTATCACCACCCTTGTTGAATCTGGCATTCTTAATGACATTTTTGTAATCAAGTAACTCACATGAAAATAAATATCTAATTAAATACACTTTGATTTTTTTGGGGGGAAAAATATTGGATTCAATAAATGAACCAGTTGGGTTTTCCAGTTGGTTTGTGGCTAACCACGAACCATCACAAACCACAATTTTTCAGGTTCGTGCCCATTTCTAGTCACAACCTGCATTTTGAATTGGGCCCAGAAATGGACCGGTAGCCAGGAAAGCTGTTGTAATAGTTATATGCTCTGTGTAACTAGCACCAGTCAGCAGTCTGGCTGCAGCATTTTTTTTTAATTTTATTTTTAACCAGCTGAAGTTTTCTTGTGTATTTCAACAGCAGACCCACAAAGAGTGGGTTGCTGTAATCCGGACGGACATTAACTTAGGCATATGCCACCATAAACAGACCAGACATTTAAGAAAATGGACACCACTGGTACATCAGTTTTAGATATGCTAATGCACTCCAGGACACCAGAGCACATACAAGCTGTGATTGACTTATTTATTATTTGTTTATTTATTCAAAATATTTATACCCAGCTTCTATACTAAATTGGTGACTGGCTAGATAGCTCAGCAGTTTAACTGTCTGGTTGTGGAACCAGAGTTTGGGAGTTTGATTCCCTACTCTGCCTCCCAAGAGAAGAGCCAACCTGTGTAGCAACAGGCAAGCTGCGCAGACTCAGGATGCTTTCAGGAGAAGAGAATAGTAACTCACTTCTGAGTACTGTGATTCTAGAAAACCCTGGAAAAGGTTGCCTTAAGTCAAAATCAACTTGTTGGCATGCAACTATTATTATTGTTTCTTCTAAAGAAGGACCCAAGGCAGCTTAATACTTGGGGGGGGGCGTGTAACCCCATCTGATACAGACTGAATTCTCATTTCTTGAACAGCCTTTCGAATGACCAGGAGTGCATCTTTCTTGTCTGGATCACATTTCAGTTTCTTGACCTCATTCAGTCCCTTGCTGCCATCAGACACTGATCTAGGCCTATAATAGCTTCCTTCAAATAAGATGTAAAGGATAGATAAACCTGGATGTCATCAGCATACTGGTGGCACCAAAACCCCAAACTCTAGACTTCTTATCTCAGTTATTTTATGTAGAAGCTAAATAGCCTGAGGAACAGAACTGAACTCAGGGGTGGGGGCTCAGAATTGACATTAAAAACGATGCACACTTATGAAAGGATTAAATCATTCTTCTACCTACTATTGACTGTCATTCTCACATTGCTCTAAGACAGTACTTTGGATGTAGAATGGATTTACCATTGGTGCTAAAAAGCCAATAGTCCAATACCACTGATATAGTAGTACAATTTATATTAACACATACTAGACAGGTCTAATGCCCAATCCAGATTATAACCTGAAAAGCTGAGGGAGGAAGATTACATAACGACAATAAGGCAACCCTCTCCACCTGCAAAAGCTTGACCCGGCAAGCTTTTGTTTTTTGTTTGTTTGTTTGTTTGTTTTTAGGTTTTCTAGTGTTATTGGAGCTCACTAAGGTAGTTTGTTCTCCAGCCACTAAAAAATCTTAAATCCTTATTCCTTCCTACAGTATTTTGTAGGTGTTTTCTAGCATACCATCTTTTCAGCATGAAGAAGAGTTAATGATTGAAGCTTAGATGCACCACTTCCCCCTCTCCCAGATTTCAGAGCAAAGAACTGTGCATTACACAAAACAGAGGATATTCATATACAGTATGGCCTCCTTATCCACTGGCTCAGTATCTGCTGATTCACTTGTACATGGTCTGAAAACATGAAATATATTTAAAGGAAAATCCCCAAAATATATTTCAACAATAAAATTACCAGACCTGGTCACTAGAGGGACCCAGAGACAATGCAAGATATAGTGCTCACTACTAGAGAAATATATTCCCATGATGTTGTTACCAGAACTGGCCACAAGAGGGACCCAAAGATCATACTATGTACACCATTAGTTATTCACTATAATTGGCGTTTTTCAGCATCCATGGCACGGCTGCCTTGGAATGGATATGGGGGTCCTACTCTTTTTTGTTGAGACAAGAAGCGCTGCTGACATGCCTAGTTGCACAAAGTACTTTATTAAATTATTGTGCTTTCATGTTTCCCATCTCACCTGCAAAAAAAGATTAAAAATAAAAAAATAATAAAAAACTACTACATGTTTGTCATTGCATTTGTGAAAACTCCAAAAATACAATGGCTGCACAGGGATTTCCAGGCTCATATAGCAAATAAAAATATATTTTAAAATATCAACCTGTTTCTTCATGCATTTCTTAGAGGTGCCACGTAATTGACATTTTGTTACTCCCCAGTGAAATAAAATGGCAGGACCATTATATCTGTTTTCACCTTGTATTTGTAATTCTAGCCTTCCCCAGTACCTTGATGGGCAGAATAAAATTTCAGTTTAATGATGCCATCAGGGCCAGTAGATAGGATTGATGCTACCACATCACAGCATAACATTTCCTTGCTCTGCTGGGAGTGACAATGTTGTCATTTTCTAGATGTCACCCTTGAGGACACGGCTGAAGCAGCAGAATGCTCTGGCAATTGGACTGTAACAGGAATAGGTCGCCTCAGAAAATATTCATGATGATAAGCCAATTTAGGTGGCCCATCAAAGCCAGGCAGCAAATTTAGAGTTCGAAAATTAGGGTGATGCAATTAGAGAGTGTAGTGTTTGAATCCAACTCGTTCCTCATTGTTCCAATGCTAATTTTTGCATATTACAGCTGGCCTCTCCTCCTCTGAAACTGAGGTTTGAATGTTTAAAAGGCCCACCTAGAGTCAGGGTAGCTGGAGAAGATTGGAGACTCTTGTAGGGTTTTGAATTTTTGTTTAAAATTCTCCTTTGGATACACAGCAGATGTACAGACTCACAGGGAAGAATAGTTTCAAGTTCGCAGATAGATCACCCTTTCTTGTTAACTAGCACGTAAAGTCTTAGCAACTCACTGTGAGACACTAGCAGTAGAAAGAATAAAAACATTTCATTGCTTACAGTGGGGAACAGCAAACTACAAACTGGCAAACAACTGACACATTAATTTCAACAGACAGAAAGAAAAAGAACTCTCAGCAGAGAGGTGGGACTTTTTTTGAATCCTGAGGTAGAAAGAAAGGACAGGTTAGTGCTGGATAGATCAGCAGTCACCCAGCCCAGAAAGGTCCCTGCCAGCCAAGCAAACTACGGGCAGTATGGGAGCTTGTAAGAAACTCCAATAGGTACTGAATTTTCTCCATCCCTCTTCTCAGTCCCATCTTTGATCAAACCTCAATGAATTGTGTACAGCAGAAATTCAGATTGTGTGGCCCTCCAGCTGTTACTGGACTGCAAGTCCCATCAGCTCCCATCTAAGGGTGATGAGAGATGCTATCCAACAACAGCAAAGTTGCATGTTTCCATCCCTGGTCTAGAGGTTCATCAGTGGACCCAAATGGGTCCTTGTGTTCTCCAGATTTTGGCATGGAATTTCATCAGCAAATTGCATTAAGTAGACTGTGTGGCAAGAAAGACTTTGTTTGTGACAGGAGTGCTGCAGTAGGAACAAAGCGCTACCATTTGCAAAAAAATGCCATGACTGAGTGCCAGAAATGACGAACCAACTTAGCTTTGGACCTACTCTCTCCAAAGATAGGATGTTCCTGCCTAGATGAAGACAAGGAAAATAATTCAACTTATTTCATAAATGAAATACGGTAGCAGATTATGTCAGTCTAACTATTTTTGCATTCACTGACCTCTGAATTTGTGCAGGTACATCCATATATATACATGGATACATCAGCATCTAGCACCTGCTAATATTTTCAGTCGTTTCTGGGAATGTGCCACGGCACAGAGATGGCATTGGTCGCCCTGTATGATGACCTGTTGAGGGAGGCTGACAGGGGGAAAATGTCTCTGTTGGTCCTCCTCAACATCTCAGCGGCCTTTGATACCATCGACCACGGTATCCTCCTGGGGAGGCTCTCCAAGTTGGGAATTGGTGGCTTGGCATTAGCCTGGCTCCGTTCCTTCTTGGAGGACCACCCCCAGAGAGTTCTGCTTGGGGGGAGTGTCTCGGCCCCAGGGAGTTCCAATTGTGGGGTTCCACAGGGGTCGATTATCTCCCCAATGCTGTTTAACATCTATATGAGGCCGCTGGCTGGCATCATCAGGGGGTGTGGAGCGTCGTGTCATCAGTATGCTGATAACACCCAGCTCTACATCTCCTTTTTACCAACTGCAGGTGATGCTGTCCTCTCCCTTCAGCGCTGCCTGGGGACCGTACTGCAATGGATGCAGGAGAATGGGCTGAGGCTGAACCTGGACAAGACGGAAGTTCTGAGGGTGGGGTCCCCCCGTGGCTGGAGGCCTGGTGGCTCTCTCTCGTTTGGGGGGTGACCCCGGCTCCGATGAGTGGGGTCCGCAGCTTGGGCATACACTTGGACCTGACGCTCACCATGGAAACGCAGGTGGCATCAGTTGTCCGTACCGCCTTTTTCCACCTTCGGCAGATAGATCAGCTGCGGCCTTACCTTGACACGGGGGAGCTCACTACCTTGGTGCATGCGCTCGTAATCTCCAGATTAGACCACTGCAATGCGCTCTATGTGGGGCTGCCTTTGAGGCTGATGCGGAAACTTCAGGTGGTGCAGAATGCAGCGGCCAGACTCCTTACTGTAGTGAGAAAACACCAGCATATTTCTCCTATCCTGGCCACGCTGCATTGTCTGCCCATCCGTTTCTGCATTGACTCCAAAGTTTTAATGCTTACGTATGAGGCCCTAAACGGTTTGGGACCTCGATACCTGGTGGAACGTCTGCTCCCACCAAGATCTACCCGGACCACCCACATGAGCCAGGAGGTGAGGCTGAGGAGCCTGACACCGAGGGAGGCCTGGAGGGAAAAGACTCGAAACCGGGCCTTCTCGGCGGTGGCTCCTCGCCTTTGGAACAATCTCCCTCCTGAGATTCGCGCGGCCCCTACGCTGGGTACATTTAAAATTCAATTTAAAATTTGGCTTTACATCCAGGCCTTCCCTCCTGTCAGCATTTAACTTCCTCTCTTTTTGCTATCTATCATTTATTATTTTTTGGAATGTTTTGTTATCGATGATGTCAATGGATTTATATTATTTTAATTGTATATATGTTTGTTGTTAGCCGCCCAGAGTGGTAGAATATACCAGATGGATGGGATATAAATAAATAAATAAATAAATAAATAAATAAATAAATAAATAAATAAAAATGCAAACACAAATACATAAAGTTATTGCCTGTATTCACCCTTCCAATACCCCTCCTGCACAAATGTATTGCAATTTTACTACCTAAATGAAAGTGGTAAGGACCTTGTTATCCTCCAGGGGACCAGTAGCCTTTACAGCTCTCCCACTCTTTCTCAACTGAAACTTTAAATCAAAGCTGCTTCCTAGGATTTCCCCACCCAGTGGGCTGGATCAAATAGTCCAACAGGAGTTGCAAGAGAGGCTTACTAAACGTTGCAGGAGGGATATCAAGGGCTGCTTCATGCTTTCTCTTTTGCTACTGCTTTGTGCTGTTGCGGATGTTGAGGCAGTTAAGATGGAGATGGGAGCAAAATGTGAGTTTTTTTTTGTTTTGTTTTTTACAATAGGCCAATTGTTTCTTGCATTAAGATTCCCTTCCCCTCCAACAAGGTAGCTTTTTAGTTACTTTGGGGAAGTGAGAAAGGAAGGAGTTACTCTTTCCAAATTGTAATTATGACAGTAACAGATTAATTAGAGGGCTTAGAAGTATAACAGGACACACTACCTTTAAAGGAAGATTTTCAAACTCTAGGGTACAGAATAGACATGGGCACAAATCCCAGCAAAGTGGTGCCTGGGGGTCTATCTCCCCCTCCCCCAAGCTGGCTTGCCCACTCACCATTCTTTGTGTGCTGTCAGGGGCCTTCTTCTCTGGTGATGCTCCAATCTGGGCAGGAGCTCAGCTGGCCTGTCTCCACCTCCACCGGCAGCCAGCCACTCATTTGCATGAGCAAGGAGAATCTCCATCCCGCCTCCTCATTGGAGTGGTTGGCTGCTGGCGGAGGCAGGGATGGCCAGGCTCCTGCCAGAACTGGAGCATTGCCAGAGAAGAAGCACCCTAGTGGCGCATGAAGAATGGTGAGTGGCTCGGAATGGGTGGGAAAGGGACCTGGGCAGTCCTTGTGGTGCCACATGGGGCATTTTGTAAGAAGCACGTCGTCGGGCCTTATGCCTGAGTCTAGTACAGAACAATAGACACAACACAAGGCCTCCATCAGGATCAGTTCCAGATACATTGTACATCTTTAACAACATTTTATATTGCAGATAAAAGCCAAGGAGTAGAAAACTGACATTTGACAGATTGCAGAATGTGGTGTGGACAGAGCTACCTCCTTGCCTGACCAAAACACTATTTTTGAAATAGTTTAATCCTCTTCTCTTCCTTCTTTTTATTTTTACTACATTAAAAAACATTAAGGTTCTTGAATGTTTAAGGCAAGCCACATGCTGAGCCTCGGTAATGTCACGAAAATCAATCTCGGAAGTGACACTCACTGTGAAAATGGCCCTTAAATGCAAAAGGGCAGGCTTTGTCCACTGTCATCTAACTTTGATTAATGTATTTGTATAATGAAACTGAAGAAAATTGAAAAGCCAGAACAATTAGCAGGACCAAAATCAAATTAAAGCAGTATAACAGGAAAATCTAATCACTATCGTTTAGTGAGTTAGAACTGAGGCAATTGTAGGAACATGTTGCAACATATGTAATCTCACCTTTTTTTGGCTGCAGTTTCGATATAATATTAGGGCAGAACGCTTTGGTGAGCACCCCATAAATATGTTGAAGTATCTGAGATTTCATAGGCCACCACATTTGATGTGGATCATGAGTAAATGCCATATTTCTTTCTTTCAGAAATATATCCTATAATTTCTAGAATGGATAGCTCTTATTTTATTTTATTTCATTTCATTTCTATTTTACTGCACACTTCCTCAGCAAGTGACAAAAATGGCAGAGATGGACAAAAAAATGGAGATATTGCAGCATAGCACAATTTCTAACAAAAAGAGGGTCATCCAGAAACTAAAAAGTGAAATTTTCATGTTGGAGGCAACTGAAGAGAAATCAGAATGCAGACATTTACTTTTAAAAGTAATTTATTCCTATTATTTGTTGCAATATTTGAAAAGAAATTGCATAAAATTAGTTCCATATACAGTGATACAAATATTACCTCTTCAAAGCCCTTCGGAATATATTTACACATAAGCCCCCCTCCTGCCTACATAGCTAAGGAATCCAAACGTGGCAGGTAGAGCAAATGTATACAGAGGGGGAAAAATATCCCAACAGTAAGAAACCAGTGCAGGAATGCTATAAAATAGTAGTTCATACATCACGTATTAAATCCTGAGAATTCTGTTTTATTTTTAAAATTTAAAGAAGTCAGTATCTCTGATGTTGCACTCACCTGCTGATGCTTTTAGAAACAATTAAACAGAGTGCCTGAGTCCCAAACTCTCTCTGTCTCTCTCTGTCTCTGTCTCTGTCTCTGTCTCTCTCTCTCTCTCTCTCTCTCTGTGTGTGTGTAAGGTGGCAGCCCTTTGGGTAGCTGGGGTGTCTTTAAAGTCCTGGTTCTGTGTCTAAATGTTACTGAGAGTTTTTGAAGTCAAAGCCATGCTTATATCTTTAAACCAAGTGATTGGTATACAATGATCATAAAAGCTCCGTCCACTTCCCATTTCTCATTCTGTTGTGTTACTGGCATAGCACACACATACTGAGTAAGCTGGCACTATAGCTGACTCTTTAGATTTGTATTTTAATAGTGGTGCAGCTAGAGCCAAAGTCCAGGGCCTGACCACCCAGAGGATGGGTGATGAAGGTAGTGGCAAGCAGGGTATATAGGCCATGGAAATGCTAGGGTGTTCAGAGGTTTCAGTTGCTGGCCACAGCACCTGTCATGTGAGCTATGTCCGCATGAGGTTAATAAGCACCCCTACCCAACACGTTATCTTGCTTAGTTTCCATCCCCACCTCCACCCCTTCCATACTTTGCAAACTTGCTGTGGCATAGTCCTAGAAGACATATATACAACTAGCAGAGGATAAAGTAGGAGGAATGGGATTATGAAAGGTCTCTAGATTATGAAAGGTCTCTAGAGACAAATGTATAAGAAAAAGAAATTGCTAAATTTCAGCTTTACACACATGACAATTCACCTATAGCCTCTGATTATGAGGGGCTCCCTGTTTTTAAATATTGGTGAGAACTTTGCTGGTGTTCATGGAAGGTTTGGACAACTTGCTGTAGTTAATTGTGGCTAATTGATGAGGTGCCAGGGTGCATTGCAGGTGCATGATCAAGGGCATGATCAGGTATCCAACCAACATATCCCATGGGACCTTGTCATTTGGCAGTGGCAAGTTATGCAAACCTTAAGCAAACACATGTAAGGATTCCAGCTGCTAAATCTTACAAAACTGCTAGAATAATGCACTTATTCTGTGGTAATCTATGGGGCCTTTAAGATTTGATAAAGATTAGGGCCTCAGTCAGTCTTAATCTATGCCTAGAGACAGTGCTTCCTCTTGATCGAAGATACACGGCTTCTGACCCTGACAGTTTCATTTAGCTGCTATAGCTCGTAATAGCTACATTGGACAATGATTGCTTTTCAAAAAGCAAACATTGCATTTTGCAATTGTGAATTCTACACAGTACTGTAGTTATGCATTGTGCAAAGACTGACTTCCTTTCCTTCTTTACCTTCCTTGAACGTATTGGCAGCTGATTCCATCAGATGACCTGGATTCTTTACGGTATACAGGAAGGCGAGACAATTCTTCATATGCTGGACAGGTGCATGGCATGGAGTAGCTCCCCATTCTTCAGTGGGTCTTGGAACAAAAGATGGATGTGTGTTTTTAACAACATTCCCTCTTAGACTATATGGATAGAATCCAATTGATAGTCCCAGAGAGAACATATCCTAAATGTTGAGTCAACATTCAGTCATTGATTCAATAGGAGTGCTTCAGAAAAACAGTGAGTAAGAAGTGCCAGTGTAATTCATAGTGGTGGGGGTGGAGGGGTCAGGGAGCTGCAATTTTTTTTTTTTTTTTTGCAAAGCTCTGTTGTGCTGGACTTGGAGGCAACATGAAATATGAGCAGCAGCTCTTCCCTAGAGCTATACGTAGGAGGCGAGGCTGTCACCACAACGACTTGACATGGAGAGTGCACACTCTACTGGAACAATGACAAATCAAGGGCGAATGAGCTACCTAGTCCCTCTTGGATAGATTTGGAAGCCTATATTGGCAACCCCTGCTGAAAAACTGGGAATGTGGAAATCTACTGGCATGGTAATCGAAGCTTCGCTGCATGTCTCTGCCAATACGCCCCTGACCTCCTTTGCTTCTACACACACCTGCTGTTTCAGTACCGAGGCTCTTCCAAGGTTGCCAATTCAATGTGTCTTTCTAATATGGAAAGATCTTCTCCTGGGAATATATCTGGATTGCAGCACTCTTGTTTTATCTAGGACTCTGAAAATAGCCAGCCAGACACCCCTTAGCCCAGCACTGTGTTTGTAACTCAATTGTAATACTGACCAATTACATATTGTTTATTAATTCAATATGCACAGTTGGTTAGATTCAGGATCTGCCTTTTATGGATGGAAAGGCTCTCTCTGTTCACAGAAGGTCCTCTTAATTTGTGATCCTCCATCCCCTTTGCACCAGTGAAGTGAACACACAGCTTGTTAAGCAGGGTTCTCTAACCTTCTCTGCTAAATTATTGGTGAGGGCTTGTGGGGAGGGGGGTTAAGAGATATTTGCTTTTTTTCCTAGCCCAGTTTTATGCACCTACATCTGACTCAGACCATGGGCTGCCCACGTAATATGCTGTATTTTCTGCAATTTGTCTTGATATTCTTATATGTAAAAAGTAACTACCAATAGTTATACAGTACCTTTCTTTACTGTTCACAGTATGTTGTGCCTCTTCTTAAAAGTAACTTAGACAACTGCAGGCAAATCCAGGGACCAGTTTCCTGCCACAGGAATCCCAGGGGGCTGTATGGACCATCCAAAACAGTCTAACAAAAAACAAACAAACAAACAAAAACCCAGGTACTTAGAAGTCCGCTTTCAGTTTTGAAAAAAATACCGTATTTTTCACACCATAAGACGCACTTCCCCCCCACAAAACAGGGGGGTGGAAAGTCTGTGCGTCTTATGGAGCGAAGAAAACAGATTATATTTTCCTGTTTTCTTCTCCTAAAAAGTTGGTGCGTCTTATGGAAAGGTGTGTCTTATGGAGCGAAAAATACGGTATGTATTTTTAGTATTAAAGTGGTATTTTTGTGACCTATTTTTTTAAAAAAAAAATATTGGCATCTCCTAGCACTTCCTGGTAGCTTCCAGAAGCAGCAATGCAATGTAGTGTATCATCATTATTTCTATCTCACTTTTCTATTAAGAGTTATAACCAAAGCAGACTGCAAAAAGTTAACACAGCTAGAACATACAATAAAAAATAACATGATTTAATACAGCCATTCAGCCTAGGGATCGACATGTCTTTTAGCTTCACTTTATCTCACATGTGAGTATTCCAAATTTTCATAAATTTTTGATAAAAACCTAACAGATACAAAACTCTTAAACACCTCTCTTCAGCCTTGCATCCTCCAAAGGGTCCAAACAACAAGTTCCAGCATTCCTGCCCATTGGCCATACTGTTGGGGACTGATGGGGAATGAAGGCTGAAGTATCTGGAGAGCACAAGGTTGACGAAGGCTGATTGAAAACAGCACTGCACATAGCCTGTGCAAAACCTCCTCCCACGTTTTTAATTGAAAAGTTACAGGATCTCTAACTGTAGATCTCTCACCACCTTCTCTAGTTGTGTATGCTCAGCTGAGGTGACATCTGGATATTTCCTGCCTTGTAGTCTGTACTGCACTCTTTATCTTGGTTTCATTTTTACTTTAATAATAATTATCATGTGCCATCAAGTCAATTCTGACCTATGGCAACTCTTTCCAGGGTTTTCCAAGTATTTATATTTATTTATTTATTTATTTATTTATTTATTTATTTATTTATTTATTTATTTATTTATTTATTTATTTATTTATTTATTTAATATCCCACCCATCTAGTCGTTTATTTATTTTATATTTATTTATTTATTCTATTTATATCCCACCTATCTGGTCATTGCAACCACTCTAGGCAGCTACTCTAGATGGCTACTCTGGGCGGCTTCCAACAAGTAGTATAGAACAGTTAAAATTTAACAACAGTTTACAGCAATAAACAATCATTCAAGATGGAAGGGGGAAAAAAAAAGAAAAGATAGATCAAGTGGTGCTTGGAGGGAAGGCCTGCCTAAATAGCCAGGTTTTCAGTTGGCTTTTAAAAATACCCAGCGAAGGGGCCATGTGGATATCTAAGGGGAGGTTATTCCAAAGATGAGGAGCCACTGCCAAGAAGGCCCAGTTTCTTGTTTTTTCCTTCCGGGCCTCCCTCAGTGTTAGGCTCCTCAGCTGCACCTCCTGGCTAGATCGAGTGATACGGGCAGATCTAGGTGAGAGGAGGTGTTCCGCCAGTGGTGAATACTCAGCAGTGGTTTACAATTCCCTTCTTCTAGGGAAGGGAATGTGCAGCTTGCCCAAGGCCACACAGGCTGGCTCTTCTCCCGGGGGAAAAAAAGTGGGGAATTAAATTCCTAATGTTTGGCTCTGCAGCCAGATATCAAAATCACAGAACTATCCAGCCAGCTTCTTTTCCTCCCCTTTACGTCATGAATGTAAAAAATTAATAATCGACAAACATGGGCCCAGGTTGCCAGGTCACATGACCAGGCATGGATCTGGAGATGACAAATTCTTTGTGAAATCACTATAGAGTGGTGCCTCGCATTATGATGTTAATTCGTTCCAGCAAAATCGCTGTAGAACGAAAACATCGTAAAGCGAAATTAAAAAGCCCATAGAAACGCATTAAAACCTGTTTAATGCGTTCTGATGGGCTTAAAACTCACAGTCCAGCGAAGATCCTCCATAGGGCGGCCATTTTCGCTGCCTGTCTTGCGAGGAATCCATCCCTAAACACAGCGGGGAGCCATTTTATTTACCCGGCGGCCATTTTGAAGCCACCAATCAGCTGTTGGAAAATCTTCATTTTGCAAAGAATCAGTTACCGAAGCAGGGAACCGATCATCGTAAAGCGAAATTCCCCCACAGGAAACATCGTTTTGCGATTGCAAAAGTGATCGCAAAAAGTTCATTGTAATGGGATTTCGTTATTAAATGAAGCTATCGTAAAGCGAGGCACCACTGTACTAGCTCTCAGACTTGAAGCTGCTCATACAGAAGCACTGAACAGGATAGTGGCTGTGGCAGATATTGCACAAATTGAAGACAAACAAAAACAAATACTCAACCTTTTCGAATTTAACAAACTTACCAAACAAAGCAATTCTAATCAGATTTCGAAATACTCCAAAATATCTGTTTCTTAACACAGTACATGACTCAGCACTGTCTATTTCAGACAGATCCATGAATTCAGGCTTTCCTCTCCCTGCTATTTTTCAGGTGAAAATGCCAGGGAACGGACATGTAATCGTTTGTGTGCAAACTACCTGCTTTAGCACTGAGCTATGGCCCTTCCCTGAACCGAAAACATAAAATGTTAGCACAGAAGAATAAGAGCAGCATATTTCTCTTCGTAAGGCTACAGCTGCGGACATTCAGGCCAAAGCCTCCCTTTAGAAGAATTTTGTTCCTGGCAAAGTTTCTTGAGAGGTTCTTTTTGGAAGTATTCAGACTCCCAGTGCGGAAAAACAGAAATGCATTTGGAAAAATCTCACACTTAAGTTCTTTTCAAACATACTTTGATGTGGTTCACAGTGTTCTTTTCACTGAAGATCAGTGGCTTTAACATGCCTTGTTCTTTGGCTCTGAAACTATCAATAGCATAATTACTCTGATTAAAGGATTCCCAAATTAAGAGGAATAATAATACTCAATAATGCAATTTAACACTAGCAGAATCTATCTATACATGCCAAAATGAATGAAAATTATTAGTCACAATTAATTTAAGTTTTATTGGTTTAAGTGAGTCTGCTGTGGGTGGGAGTAATACTAGGTCTGGTGCATTACTAAGAAGCTGGCCGACATTGCTAGTATTCAGCTATATTTGCACAAACAGTATCTTGTATTGCTGATCCTCAGCAAGATATGGAAGAATAAACAAGTGCAAATTGTTGCAGGGTTTTGAATTTCTGGTAAAATTCCTTTTTGCACCACAGTAGAAGTGGAGATATTAACAGAGGAGATATATCAACAGAGAAGAATAGCTACAAGTTTATCTCTTTCTCATTAACTAGCAGTTAAAGTCTCAATAACTCATTCAGATACATTTGTAGGAGAAGAATGAAAACATTTCTTTATTTACAGTTGCTTGGAATTAAATATTTTAGTATGTCGCTTCCTTTATTGCACCCATATGGAGCAACTTACTTAACAGATCAACAGCAAACAAACAACTGACACCAACAGACTAAAAAAAAAAGGGGGGCACTCAGCAGAGCAGTGAGGCTCTCTTCAAAGGCTGAAATAATAATTGGTTAATAATAAAGGTTAATAATAAATAGATAGTCACCCTGGCCTGGAAAAATCCCTGTCAGTCACGCAATTTATGGACAGCATTCAAGGTTGCAAATAAAATTTCCAACACAAACCACAGTATGTACAGTATATATCTTTGGAAAATTCACCCTTTCCTTGATTCCTGCTGAATGCAAGTTAGCTCCCAATAGAAAAAAAAAGAATTGTTAAGTACGCAATCACTCAGCCAGCTAGTCTGTGAGCAGAGAAACAGAAGAGAGAACAGAAAAATCTGAAGAAGAGAGATGATTTGGGAGTGCCTGGGCTGGTAGAAACCAAGACAATGGGGTGAAAGAGCAGGAGTGGCACTTTAAAAATGATTCATTCTACTGCATATGACAAGTATTTTGACAGATTGCTGTTGTTTATTGTTATCCCTTTCTTTGGCTTAAAAAGACTCCTAGAGTGGCTTGCAAAGATCAGTAACACTAGACGAGTTAGATGTCACCAAAAAAGGAGGATGTCTAATAACAAGAAGAAACAGAACAAAAGGGGGAAAATGAACCCAAAAGGAGAAAGTAGGTGGCAGGGATTGTCTTGTCTTTTTTTTTTAATCAATGTATCATAGGATCGAATCGTAGAATAATTGAGCTGGAAGGGGCCTATAAGGCCACAGATTCCAGTCCCCTGCCTCAATGCAGGAATCCAAACCAAAGCAGATCTGACAGATGATTGTACAATTTTCTCTTGAATGCCTCCAGCATTGTAGCACTCACTAGCTCCCTAGGTAACTGGTTCCACTGTTGTACTGCTCTAACAGTTGAGAGGTTTTTCCTGATATTCAGCCAAAATCTGGCTTCCTGTAGGTTGAGCCCATTACTATGTGTCCTGCACTCTGGGATGATCAAGAACAGATTGTGACTCTCCTGTATATGACAGCCTTTCAGGTATTTGAAAAGTGCTGTCATATTTCCCTCCATCTTCTTTTTTCAAGGCTAAACATGCTGAGTTGTTTCCATCACTCCAAGATTTTTTTTCCTGTTAAAGAAAAATATTTTAAGCAAACAGATATTATATGGCCCTGGGAACTCAGAATGCTGGTGCTTGTTTCTTTAATAGAATCATATCAAATAAACATTCCCTACATATTTCAATAGAAAAAATATATTTAATACCATGAAATGCACATGCAACCCAAAATTCCATGGTACAATTGCAACATCTTAGCTACACATGTGGGGTATGAAGTGCTTCTGGAAGGAGATGACTGGAAATAATAGTGATAAGACTTGAGAAGCTACTAAGAAGACTCACATCCCAAACTTCTCTGTAAAGAACCACCTCTTGACGTAAAGTGGAATCCTTTTTTCAAACTTTGCCATCTGCTCTTCTAACTAAATGTCAATCCAAATTATCTGCAATTTGGAAGAATCACTGTGAAAGGAAAATAGGACGTATAAAAGAAGCATCACTGGAAGTTCCTAAAGTGATGAAGCCGATAAGCTGATGGCAGGGCCATTTTACTTTATTTCATTTTCCCAAAGCTAGTAAATGTCACTGCTGATATATGATAATGCCCTGTGAAATATTATCATTGGGACACCAGGGAAGCCACAAGGCAGGCGAGAAAGAGCATACTGCATCATGGCGTCTTTTGTCTTTTGCAGCAGCTGTCTGGGTAAGTAGCCTTTCACTCCCTCAAGGGAAGTCTCCTGGGGGGTTGGCCTGTTGTAGAGCTTCATTTACACAGGGGTGGGTGCTAACAGTCTTGATGTGTTGGAAAGAGAAGAGCAAAAGAAAAATGAAAGGCCTTGTTCTAAACATGCAGCAGAAATTCTGATTTCAAGGAAAAAATGCGCGCATCCTTTGCACAAATAACTAGTAAAGTGCTAAAGCCAATAATACAATAATACTGTCTTCCATCCTTCCCAGGTTGGTAAACTGAACAGCCAGCTTGCTGTGTGTGTGTGTGTGTGGGGGGGGCAATACATAGCCTGCATAAATAGATTGTAAACTGCCCAGAGAGTGCTTTAAGTGCTATGGGGTGGTAAATAAGCAGCACACTTTGCTTTTTCGCTTTTTACCATCACATATAGCAATGAGCTACGAATCCTGGCTTAATAAATTGTGTTACAAACCATGGCTTCTTTACTCCTTCCTTAGTAAGAGCAGGTAAATAAAAATAAGGCCTTAATCTGGGATTCTTGTTAAACATTTTCAAACAAGCCAGGATTTATCATCCAGAACAAACTCTGGTGCATTGCTGTGGCACATATAAACATAATCTTGGACTGGGACATCACCTTCCTGATTCGTTCTTCTGCTTATATAGAAAGAGGAGTAAACTGGGAGCAAATGGGGTGCATGCACTAGCAAACTGCTTGTTCAGACACTGGATTATTAATAATGGATTTCTAACTTAATGCTAGGGGTGCATATCTCAGCATTAAGCTAGATCTCTGGCCAACCATGCTCCCTTGGACACAAAAATGCATACATTAGGGGAAATTGCATACTGCCACAGTACTTTCAAGTAATTTGTCTTCTGGAAGCCTTATTTCTCCTATATACCAGTCCTTTATTAACATAAAATAATGTGGAAGTTCAGGATTAGAAATGGGCATGAACTGCCCAAATCAAAGTTCATCTTGGTTCACGGCTCGTGGAAGTCCACAAACCACAAATTTCCAATTTTTCCTGAACGAACCATGAATTGGGGCACTGGTTCATTTGAGCCTACCATCTGAGAGGTGGGGACATGCACAAAGCCCCCCCCCCTTGCCGGCTGACAGGCCAACTAACTAAAATTTTTTAAATTGATTTTTAAAAAAAGCTTAGCTGACCTGTCAGCTGACTGGGAGTCATCTGCATGTATCCCCGCCCACCAGCTGATATGCGGCGACATGCATAAAGGCCACTGGCCTGCAGTGGGACTCTCAAGATGGCGGCAGCAGCAGAGGAATAAGAGACAGTGGTAGAAAAGGTAAGGAGGCAATGGGGCAGTCAGAAGGGGATGGGGCAGTCTGTGCAGGGGCAACAAACCAGGACGTTCATGAATCACCAAAAATTCATTGGTTTGGGAAAGTTTGGGTTCTTCAGTTTGGATTAACCCGAACCAATCCAAATCAACAAATTAGTGGTTTTGATGAATTTCCTGGTTCATTTTTAGCTTCCTGCCCATCTTTGTTCAGGATAGCTAAATGAGGTATGAGCAGCTGCCCCCAACTAATAATGTGTTTTCAGTATTCCTTAGACATAAAATCATAACTCATAATCATGAGTTGGAAGGGCCATCGAATTCAGTCCCATGTTCAGTGCCTCAAGAGTTGGAGTGTTTTCCACCTCCTGAAGTAATTTAGTCCATTGTCAAATTGCTCTAATTGTTATGAAGTTTTTCCTGATATTCAGCCTAAATTTGGCTTCCTGTAGTTTGAGCCCAGTATTACGCGTCCTGTACTCTGCGATGATCAGGAACAGATCCTGTCCCTCTTTTGTATGACTGCATTTCAAGTACAATATTTAAAAAGTTGTATCTTATCTTCCCCTCAGTTTTCTTTTCTCAAGGCTAAACATGGATACATCCCAAATGATTTTTGCCCAACAGTTGGGAAGTCTTTTATCCTGCACTAGTTTAAAGCAGAAAACATTTATCTTGTTATGGTGTTGTATTAGCTAATGCATTAATGTGTAATTAATTAATGTATATTTATTAAATCACGGAAAGCCTGTTCAGTAATAAAGTGATACAAAAGGCACATGTGATTTTATCTCTGAGGAGTTCAGACAGTACTGGATCACTGCACACCTTTCATTAGTTGAATGTGTCTTTATAGGTATAATTTTAATAGACTGAAAGCATCCATTCCTACAGTGCTAGTGACAGGATCAATTAGGGAAGATCTATTTTCGTTCCAAACCATCCCCTCTAAGCAGGTGAGCAAAAGGATCAATGGAACCAGCATCTCTGACACCAGCAAGAAAGTAACGTAAGATACTATGACTAAATGAGTAAGTGGACCTGCACTTCTTATATTAATCATCATTATGCAGTCTACCGAAATATATCAGCCTGAGCAAATATAATTATACTTCATACCAAGAAAGCAATAAAAACTTACATTTATAAATTGGTACATTCAATTTTGTGTGTGTGTGTGTCTGTCTGTGTGTAAAATCAATACAAGAATCATTTGTGCAATTAGATATAAGATCCCTCCTTATGTATGCTTGAAAAATGCACAACCACTTCCACTTCACATATGAAGCACTGTGTAATTCTAAATATATTAGCAGACATCACAGGTCTTGTGATATTAACATGCAATACTTTCTCTGGAATGAAACAAACAAACAGACAGACAGACAGACATGTATATTAAAAACCACATACACACATACCAGACATACCACATACATACAAGAGCTTAGATCTAGTGGTGACAGGTTGGCAGCATGCTTGCACAACTCCTGATGTTTGTCTATAGATATAAAAAGATACTAGCTATGACGGTACCTTGGTTCAGGGAGTCCTTCACTAGCCACTAAGCCATACTACCCTGTTTATCTTAGAATGAGTGAACCCAGGAGAGTAAAATGTGGTAATGACTATGGAACCTGCCTGATACCAATGCCTTCCAATGCTCCAGTTTAACCACTCTTGGCAATGCTTCCAGGAAATAAAAAAAATACACAAAGCTAGGCACTCAGGACCTTACGCCCACCACGCAAGGTAGAGCTGCCTCCGTATCACAGAAATACCAAAATGCCTAGCAGCTCATCAAGGCAAGACTTGGCTTCAGCATCACAAACTCTCTGAGCCAAAAACCCAGACTGTTGGTTGGAGAGATTTTATATTTTATTAAAGATAGTAAAAACACAAAAGTCCTAAAAAGTTTCAAAAGTATTCAAAAAGCACTTTGGTAAAACACACACACACACACACACACACACACACACACACACACACACACACACACACACACACACACACACACACACACACACACACACACACACACACACACACACACACACTCAAGCAGTTGGAGACTAAGATTGCTAAGGCAATCAAGAGAACACACCAGAAAATAACCAAGCAAAGCTAACCTATCTAATACTCACACATGCGCGTAGAGTCAACATAGTTCTAAGGGATAAACAGTGCATCCTTCCATGCACAACATAGCATCTCGTGAGAAGTAAGCTAAGACAATGAAAGTAACTTTTGAACCCTTTTAATACAATAAACATCCCATGCTAGATTCTTCCAGACGGTCTGCCAAACAGGCTTCAGGTTCCCTCGAATCTTCACAAAGACAAGGACCTTTCTGTCCCCCTCCGTTCACAAAGCTGGAATCATATTTCAGTTAGTGCAGTACCAGGGAACAAGCCAACTTGTCCTTGAAGCCATAACCTGCAGGTGTTGACTGCTTTTTTATTACTGTGCAGATGCTGACTACCACGTCCCTAGCCAGCCTTTCCCAGGCACTCATGAAGAAAGGTGAACTTCCTGAATTCATTCCATGTTCCCCCAATTTCTCAATTTCTTCACTTCAGCTTCTAGCAAAGAGGATTTGGAAGAACAGAAGGTGCAATCCCAGCACACTTGGTAGAGGGTTTCAGTGGTTGATGTCCTTTTAAGCTAATGCCTTTACTATGGCACTAAGGAGCGACGACTATATTTAACAGGTTAAAGGTGAAGGTACCAGAGAGGCACCTGCTACTACCTGAAGTGTGATCGAACTGCTAACGTGAAAATTAGTGGGAAGGGACACCTTCTCAGGGTAGAAGATTCCAGTTCTCACTATTTCTGTGTGCAACAAACTGGCTTACAAACACAGGTCTGTTCATGAGGATTGTAGAATTAGTTTGTGAAAACATTTATTTGTTCTCTTCCCCTGAAGGCGGCACCCAACTCTGTCTCTTGTACAGAGATAGCTGTCGGCACCAGGTTTTCATTACCTCTCTCCAAACAAGACCCCACAGTTCAGAACTTCCTTGGCAGTTAATCAAAGTAAGAAAGTTTAAGCTTCTAAGAATTCAGGGGGAAAAACAAAAATGGAAAGTGGCACAGTGCTAGAGGTGCTTGCGCTATAGTAGAACAGTGCAGTATAAACAAAAGTTTACTTTGCAGACCCTTAAAGCAACTCTCTGAGATTTGGCTGTGAAACCTTACAGCCTACAAGCCATTAACATATAGAGTGATGCCTCGCAAGACGAACATCTTGTGCAACGAAAAACTCGCAAGGAGAAAGCCTTTGCGATTTTTTTTTGTGACTCGCGAGACAAATTTTTCTATGGCCATGCTTCGTCATAAGATTTTGTCAATGCATTCCTATAGGGAAATACGCAAGACGAAATGACTCGCAGAACAAATTATTTTCTTCTTGCGAGGCATCACTGTAGATATGAGAATGAATGCAAATAGCACTAAGTGAAATAATGCTATGTGCAAAACCTTGTTGCACAGCTACACAGGTGCAACTCAACAGCAGATATGACAGCACAGAAGTGGAATTGCTATCCACAAAGCATTTCCACCAGTGCAGTGTGCAATTGGTCATCTCAGGGGCACGTGACCAATTGTGCAATTGAATTGCACAGTTCCTTGTTGTCAGGTGTAATGTCTAGCTCATTCAATCAGGTGTAACTTTATGTTATACCTGCATGAACAGAATTTTGCCCTATGGAATCAAATAGGGACTACGAAATCTCAGACTTGAGCAGTTTGCGAACAGCAGAAAACAAAGTTGTATCTAGGCAAGAATAACAAATATAATCAGTATTGTGGGCTATAATACCATCTGGATATGGCATTCTACTTAAATGAACAATGCACTGTTGAATGGTTTCCCTAGTTTCAATTTAAAACACACATGCACATGCACACACTCTCTCACACACACAATTTTAGGAAAACCATATTTCATTTCCAAACATTTTATTTCCTAAATGTTTTGTTTTCTTCGTTCATGCACAGGCTTTTTAATTTTGGCCATTAGAGAGACAGACTACAACAGGATAAGTCTTGTTTTCCAGGGCTCCGATTTACTCTAGAGAAATCAAGAACTATTGTGTGAATTCAGAAGCAGGATTTCCTCTAGTAAATTTGCCAATAGAAGACAATTAAATATTTTGATTACATTATTCGGACTTGAGCATGGTAAACCATATAAACAGTATGAGCGGAAGTGACTGGAATTCAGCAGCCTGTGCAGGAATAGGATCTCTGAGAATGTTCAAACGTTCAGAGTAACTGCATTTAAAAAACAAAAGCAAAAATAAACAAAGGAACAAGCAGGTAGTAAAATAGTTTCTGCCACATCCACAAGGGATAGAATATTTTAGCAGATTTAGATGATTAACAAAATATTTAACCAAGGTACAGATTTCTTTTACTTTTTCCACCGTCAGTTTTTTTAAAAAAACTCAATTTGTTTCCATCTCAAATATGAGACAACCTGAAAATTTTGCATCATCATCATCTTAAAACTGCAGAGTTGGAAGGGATCCTATGGATCATCAAGTCCCTTTCCTCTTAGGGAGGCACAGTGGGGAATTAAATTCCCAACCTAAACCCCGGATCTATCCAGCAGTATGTATCATCACTGCTTTATTCCTTACCCCTTTTGATTTTGTTTTGTTTCATGTCTATTGGTCTATTTCACCTTTTTAAAATAATATTTTGATTTTTTAGGACTTAAGCATAACACATTCAGTTTTGTAAAGGAAAATATCTTTCTGTGCGAAGAAGAAATTTACAAATTTTGATAAATTCACATTTTAAAAAATGATTGGAAATTCTCTTTTCTCACTACCAAAGATGACTAATAGCAGAGGGTTTAGTCAGAGTACCTGATCATGTACTGTGGCTTTAACAATTTTGTACTGGAGGTCTAGCTTTAATTTTCTTACACTATTCGTATAGAGAGCTCCACAGATGTTCTGATGTATGTATATGATTATGTCCAGTCCTTATAGCTATCACTGGAAAGCTACTGAGGAATCTATAGCAACCCTATCATGAGCCAGACAGAGGTAGTCAGCTCAGGTGGCAAAGGTCTGGAACCACAACGGTTGTATACAAGTAGCTGTGTTTCCTTTGAAATGAATGAGGTGGCTCCTTGTGGCAGTGGAGTTGCATGGCATGCTCCCACAGGCAGATTAGACTGGATTAGCTTTATTATGTAAGAAATAAAAAGTATTGTTTCGTGTGCTAAGCTTACATAACGAAGATTCAGCATCCAAAAATTCTAGGGAGGATCTTTTCTAGCACAAATTATATAATCTTTTTAATCTTTAAAGTTTTTCTTTCTTTCTTTCTTTTTTAAAAACCCCCGAATATTGTGGTCGTGTCTCAACAGGTCAAAATATTTGCTTTATGTATAATCAAAGTTCCACCCAAGCGATTTCCAGTATGACTAAGACAACAGTGAACAACAAAAGGGATGTAGCCAACTCTGAAAGTCTATTCATGTGTCAACCACATGGAGGGCCAAAGAGTAAACAAAGCAATCGTCTCTCCCCCCCACCCCCACCCCCACCCCGCCATTTCTTTGGTACAAGAGAACAGATCCTCACCAAGTTATGAAAGAACTCTAAGCACATAATTGATCACAAGGTAGCCTGCCTACCTGCGGTTTAATATCATTTTATTAAAGTGGTATTTTCTTCTGCAATATGTGGGCAGTTTAATTTTATGCTGACGTTAATTATGCAGCAATGGCCTAAAAACCACACAGAACTTTAACGCTATCTGTTTTTGTGCATGATAAGAAGGAATAATTTGGTTCCTTCATTACCATTAAGGGATCAATTTGTTTCTGCTTTATTTTCTGTACTTCATTTCTATAAATGCTTTCCTAATAGCTTGCTAATCTCTAGTATAAAGCTGCCTTTTTTTAAAGAAAGGAAAAGCCTATAAAGACTCTATGAAAATATCTGTCTTAATCCCTATTAATCATATATAAGACAGAAAGAACCAATTTTATAAATTGGCTGTAATCCCATTACATTTTAATCCAGCAATAGTTAATCTATAGAGAGGAAACAAGCAGGTTATATAGCTAAAATTGCATCTATTGATTGGTGTCTCATTCTAGCTCTAGAAGCATTGATGCTTTTTTATCTGGTTAGACAGCAATAATACCTTTAAATAAGACAAACGGACACAACTGTGAAGATTTCCGTTTTTCTGTATTACAAGAGGACAGAATGAGACTTTCCATATTTTTTTCTAATCACAACAATATAACATGCATTTATGTGGGGTGTAGGAATAATTGGATGTGTAATTTGACTTGCTCATGTAAACGACAAAGAAGTTTTTGTTTATCAGCCTTCATTAGTCTGCAAGTCCAGCCAGCCAGCCAACTAACCAACTAATACACTGCTTCTTCCTGGAAACTGTCAGGAGAAGCAGCACAGGAAACATTGGCCCTATTGTTACGAAAGAGGATCTAAAGGGAGGATACTGGAGTGGCATGGTGAGAACGCCAGCACCAGGCTATTTCATTGTGTTGGAGAACAGCATCATATATTCTGGACCATCTGCCTTGGATGATTTCACATTACCTTTCTGCCTTCTGCTGAGACAAAAGATGCTGTCACATCCAAAGTCTTGATATAATCAACTGCCAGACCAATTGACTTCTGCAGGTAAAATGGAGAATGTGCTACGTATCTTGTCCATCAGGCAGCAGGATGTCTTGGGCTGCTCCAACCACAGCTGTAATTGATAAGGTTGGCTTCAACTATACTAGACACTAGAGGTGAAACAGAAATTCACATTTTAATATTTTTTTTAAATTAACCCCATTTGGGGTCTGGGAGACCAGAGATTTTAACTTTAGCAAAGTTATTAGGACTTTGACCAGGGTGCCAAAATGTAGAAGGGCAATACACGCCTGTTGACATTTTCTGTTGGAAGGGCATGGATATGTCCATTCCAAACAGTAACTGCCTTTAGCTGCTTCCTGGGCAAAAGAAAATACAAATTGGGAAGACTCTGGACATAACCAATATGGCTGCCATCCCTCCAGAAGCAGGCATTCCTTCCCTTTTCTCTCTCCTCTCTCCAGCAAATCCACATAACCAACTCAACCTTAACCAATCTAACAGAGAACGCCCAGGCACCAAAACAGCTAGTTAAGCATCTGTGGCAAGACCATTAGTGGAAGTGTGTTTTAGAATATGTTCTTAAATACAGTGATGGCTCGCTTTACGATTGCCCCGCATTACGGCGAATCCGCTTTACGATGATCTTTTTGCGATCGCAATTGCGATCGCAAAACGATGGTCTAAATGGGGGAATTTTGCTTTGCGATGATCAGTTCCCTGCTTCGGGAACCGATTCTTTGCAAAACGATGACTTTTAAATAGCTGACTGGTGGTTTCAAAATGGCCACTGGGTAACTAAAATGGCTCCCCGCTGTGTTTAGGGATGGATTCCTTGCTATACAGGCAGCGAAAATGGCCGCCATATGGAGGATCTTTGCTGGACAATGAGTTTTAAGCCCATTGGAATGCATTAAAAGGTTTTCAATGGCCTCTTTATTTTCACGTTACAATGTTTTCGCTTAATGATGATTTTCCTGGAATGGATTTTCGCCATTAAGCGAGGCACCACTGTATCTTAATTCAACACACATATATAGATTTAGCCAAAGAAATATGTGTAAGAACTTCAAATGTTAGGAAAAGTGGCTACTGAAATGCACATTTCCATGCAATCCATTCATCAAGGTTTCACAATCTGAGACAAAGCCAGAAAGACACATGGGATTTGTTAAAAACAACAACAACAAGAAACAACAGAGGTTTTTCACCTTCCATTTATATGTACAGGTTCTATGATAGTATCTCTCCTTCTCATGAGAAGATGTACACACATAGCTCACACAAGTAATGACCGCATCAAATATAGGCCCTCAGCAATGCAAACATCTGTCAGGCTCCTCAGTGGAGAACACTCTGCCCCAGAGAACAATCTAGAACTTTCCAGGACCAATAGAACAGAGAACGAACCAGAATAAGAGATCTACAGATTTCACCAGGAGGTTCTGGGCCTCCAAGGAAGAGGGTGGTAAGAACCTTCCCTCCCACCGGCCTTCAAAACGTAGGTGGGTGGGAGGAAGAGAACTCCAAATCTGAGCCCCTCTCAGATTTAAAGAGCACCAGCATCAAAAGATGCTATTTACATCAGAGGGCATGTGGAGAAGTGGTTGACTTGCAGAGGGACTCCTTATGAGTAAGAGGCTCAGTGTGAACAAAACTGTGATTTTAATCTGGACTTCTGCCAAAATGCCTGCAATGACTGTAGATGAGCCCTGAATGACACTCTGGGTGTTCAAGTTTATAAACCTGGCCCTTACTTCTAAAGATTTCCTGGCAGCGTGCCCAGAAAGGCTTCTTTGATATCCATACAACAATACTATATTCCATAGGAAGCCCAAAATCCGACCGTAGATCTCTTTGGTGCAAACTCACTCTATCTCCTCTACAGCACTATTTCTTCATCCAGTATTTTACCGCCAGCTGCCCTCTAATCTTTGCAATCTCAATATTTTTGGGGACTTCCCCATTAATCTTTCTGATTACTTTTGCTATCTTTTCTTCTAGTCAATGTTATCTTTCTCCGAAGTGAATGAGTGATGATTTCTCTGTATGTATTACAATGGAATAAGGGCTCAGCTCTATTAAACACACTATCAGTTTCCTTCTATTCAACCTAGAGACCCCTGCTGGTTGAGAACCGTAAGACCAAACCAAGATAATCTCTCTCTCTGTCTCTCTCAGCTGCATTGCATGATTTATTTACAAGTCTGTAACAGATTTTTTTTTGCAATGCCTGATCTGTTGTGTGTGTTGTTTTTTTAAAAAACCCAGGAAACATAGACTACTTTCTAGATATGGCAAAACCTCAGTGGCAGAAGGTATATCTGAACACAAAAGTGTTCAGTCATGGACTGAAAATACTCTGACAAAGCAATCCTACACATGTTTACTTTGAGGTAATTCCCATCTTGCTTTCTATCCTTCTGAGTTTATTGTACAAGAAGAATGTTTGAATAAGGACTCTGAAATCTAAGCATCTCCTTTCATTATTTTTGAAATTGCTCTTTATGATAATATATTCAATATAAGTTAGGGTTGGCAACTACTCTATATTGTATTCATATGCAATTATCTATATCCTGTTTTTCAATATACTACTCTTTTCAACAAGTTTTTCCAGGAGCCGGTACTTCAGCAAGGATACCATCTCTTCCCAACCAATAGGCTGTATGTATGTATGTATGTATGTATGTATGTATGTATGTATGTATGTATGTATGTATGTATGTATGTATGTATGTATGTATGTATGTATGTATGTATGTATGTATGTATGTATGTATGTAGGTAGGTAGGTAGGTAGGTAGGTAGGTAGCTAGGTAGCTAGGTAGCTAGGTAGCTAGGTAGCTAGGTAGGTATGGATGGATGTACTAACTAACTAACTAACTAACTAACTAACTAACTAAATAAATAAATAAATAAATAAATAAATAAAAATAAATAAATAAATAAAAATAAATAAATAAATAAATAAATAAATAAATAAATAAATAAATAAATAAATAAATAAATAATCTCCATCTTTGATGGTATAAGGACTTCAGTATTGCTCCTGTGTTTTTGCTATAAGATGTCCGCAAGCCTGTATGTTTCACAAATGACAATGGGAGGAGCCCTGTAGGTTACATACAGGCTTTTGTGTACTGTACTGTGAAAGGACAAACCTGCAACGGATACCTTAGGATCTTTCTTTTTCTTCACTGATGTCATAAATAGACAAGACAGCTGCTATGCAATTAGAAGCAGAACTGGTTTAGGAAGTGAAGAATATCTGATTATGCTTCAGAGCTATTTTGCAATTTTGCAAATATCAAATTAGCTGGCCTTTGGCAATTGATCACTGGGATATGCAGCAGTTTATATTTGCATGTTGACTGTGCAATCATAGCTGTAGTGAAGAATGTGTTTTTGTCACCTTGTAATTTTAAATTTGCTGTCTCGTCTGTTTCTGCCCTAAATCAGCCATTTCAATCTTGCAAACTGTCTACCTTCAGATAAAGACCTGCTGTTTTGCTGGAATTAAGACTTTGTTTCTTTTTAAACCCTCCCCCCCCCCAAATTTTGATCCCTCTTAAATGTAATGTATTATGCGGAATTCACAAGGTTGCCATTTAGTGATCTAATAAATCAGGCATGGTGATCACAGTGGGGCAAAGACTTTTTTTTCCAAATTTGCCGGTTGTCTTAGGGCTGCTGTCAAAAGAGATAAGCTTAAGGGGGAGGGGTTTAATAAAGCAGACTAATTTGCATATTTATTTATTTATTATTTTTTAAAAAATTAATGCAGGGATTAGGTACCGTAAAAAGTTTATATGATGGATTTTTATTAATGAGAAATGGTTTTAACTAAAAAAAAGTTTTGCTTCTTTAAAAGCCCATTGGCACCCTCTAGTGTACAAAATCTTTGATTCACACCCCCCCCCTCAAATTTGGGGGCTATAGGAAACCTAACATGTCCTGGGGAAGGGCTCAAAACATGTTAATAATGTACCTATGCTGCCTAGAAGGTAGAATGTTTTTTCTAAAGCATTTAAAAAGAATTTTGGGGAACATTAGGCTCTCTTGAGCGCTGAGGTCTGCAACAATGGCCCTGGTGTGTGTGTGTGTGTGTGTGTGTGTGTGTGTGTGTGTGTGTGTGTGTGTGTGTGTGTGTGTGTGTGTGTGTGTGTGTGTGTGTGTGTGTGTGTGTGTGTGTGTGTGTGTGTGTGTGCCATTTATTTATTTATTTAAGCAACTGTTTCAACCTAGTAGCAATCTGAATGACCCTTCCTATTTTTCCTTCATTTACATTTTTTAAACCTTGATTTTTTTTTCCTGATGGGCATATGAAGAAAATTGTATATTTTGGCAAATTTCTCAAAAACAAGCTGAAGGGGAAATTTGGTCTGATTTGTAATGGCCGAATGCAATAGGTATTCCCAACATGGTGTATGCTATGCTGTAATTGCCTGCCACCTGGCTAACGGCCACAATGCTTGGAGGTTTCTAGGAATTGTAGTTTAAGTAAGGAAGTTTGTCAAGCTCTACTGAAGAGGGTTTCGAACCCAGACCTTTAAGAATTGCACACTCAAAGCCCTCGGATGGCACTTTTTACCTTGACAGAGGAACCTATCTATTTTGGTTCATGCCAGAATTGAATTTCGAAATCTCAAATTTTTATAATCCCAAACAAATAAATTTGCCCATTGTGATAAGTTGCAAGCAAAAATTAACTAAATTAGCATCTGCTCCTAGGATTCTATGAAGTTCGTCCAATTAGGTCTGCATGACTGTGTCTCTAGTTTTCATGAAGATCTTCAAATTTAGAAGTAAAAATATCATCTCCTACTTCCCCCCTTTCCCCATTTCTGTTTTGTTTTGTTTTATTTTAGTAATGTAGGATGTCACTGGAAGGACAGATCCTGAAGCTGAGGCTCCAATACTTTGGCCATCTCATGAGAAGAGAAGACTCCCTGGAAAAGACCCTGATGTTAGGAAAGTGTGAAGGAAAGAGGAGAAGGGGACGACAGAGGACAAGATGGTTAGACAGTGTCATCGAAGCGACCATTATGAGTTTGACCAAACTCCGGAAGGCAGTGGAAGACAGGAGGGCCTGCCGTGGTTTGGTCCATGGGGTCACAAAGAGTTGGACATGACTTAACAACTAAACAACAAAAAGGACGTCACTATCCATAGGATCAGTATCCACTGATCCATTTATCTGCTGCCTGAAGTTACTAAATTAACAAACCAGGATGTATTTACCAGAATTGATGACTAGAGGGAGCCAGAGACCATGCAATGTATAGCATTTGATACTTGTGCATTATTTGCCATCCACAGAGGGGGTGTGGAACTGATCATTTGTGGATATTGCAGTTCCACTGTCTATTTCCTGAACAGTTATGCAGAATCTGAGATTCTCCACCTGGCTTCTTTAGTTTGAAATATTGCAACTTGCTGATATTTAGATATGTTCCTATCTATATTTCTTATGGAACAATACATATCTTGTGTGTGATTCATATCTCAACTACTGTGAGTCATTTTTATATGTTAATATAAAATATTTTTCAGATGCTTGTCTGAAGCTCAAAGCTGCTTACAAAGCTAAAGCGAATCAATAAGAAATAAACTGCAAAACCAACTCTTGTTGACTGTCATAGATTCAAATTATTAATAATTATATTCATTATTAATACAAGGTCATAATGGCTTGCTTCTCCCCCTTCATAACCTTTGATAGATGTTGATTCTTTGAGTTACAGCCATGTGAGCAACTGATGCTTATGGCCTTCTGAAGTGGAAATGATGACTATTAATGGGATGCTATCTCATCTGGAATCAATCTGACCCAATATTTGCTCATCGCTAGTGTGGTTCACCCTTTAAACAGAGTCAAATGAACTAAGATGGATAAAGTTTTCCAGTCAGTGAGATGATTAGGTTAGCTGGGCACGTGGTGAAGCATCACCCTTCAGACAACTGGTTTAAACAAGGAGTGTGACATTTGTAGTTCTCCAGGTTCTGCTAGCCCTCTGCTCCCATCATTCTTGACAGTGCTGGCTAGGGTTGACAGGAAGTGCAGTTCAGCTGGGTCTGAATGCCACAAATTTACTTCTCTGTTTTGTATAGCATGCAGCATTTTCGAAAAGGGTAAAGTTCAATAAGCTTCATCTCCCATCCCCAGTTAACCATCCTGGGCACATACAGGGAAAATGAACAGGATTTTGTCATGGTGAGCAAAAAGATCTAGATTATTTTAAAAATTGTGATGGGATGGTTTGCCATGATGGATTCTGCTCCTGGCATTGTTGTTATTGTTATTGTTGTTGTTGTTGTTGTTGTTAATGATGATGATGATGATGGTAGTGTTGCTTTTTCCATCTGTTGTAATTGATGGCTGTGGGGCATTTCCTCTCAGTGGCTGATATCTGACAGTGACCATTTTTCCTCCACCTACATCTAAAAGCCTCAGGCATTTGCGGTGGGTGGTGGGTGGGAATACACCCCTTCATTTCACCAGGAACACTTGTGGGTCTTAACTGTTTTTGGAAACTGAGCAAGGCTGGACCTGATTAGTATGTTGCTACTCCCAGAGTAGAAGCCACGAGATGATAATAACAGGGATTTCCAAGGAAGGCTAAAACAAAAACAAAACAAAAACAAACAACAACAAAAAACAACAGCCTCACCTGAAGTTCTGGGGTGTAACCGCTGGTGAAATGGCAGGTATTTTTTTTAAAAAAAGGACAAGCCTCACAAACTCCCTGAATTTACTTCCACGGTTTGAAGGGCATCAGTCTCTCATCCTGACCTGGAGCTGTTTTCATATGAGATTATTTGGCTCAGCCCCTCTTCAAAGAGCTTTATATACATTACCTCAGTAATCTCTTAGAACAGCCCTATTAGCTAAGGGATGAGATTAGTAGCAAAAATTGGCTTTATGACTGAGATGGAAATTTGCAGCTCATGTTTCATATGCTAATAACCACACACAATCAGTTTTTATAATAAAACAGAACAAACCTGCAACACTGTCTCCTTTTATTGTTATTATGTTACTTAGACAATCTATTGAGGATTATTGTTCTTTCCCCATATATTCCTACTTTTCTAAACAGTCCTGAAATCTTTCAGTTATTAGAAGTCAAACAGAAAAATAATTCTGTGTGCTTTTTCTCATATTACCATCCATGAGCCTGTTACATTTATCTTTTTTAAAAATGCATCACAGAAAAATTAATGCAGCAGGCTTTAAACAATTTGGATGCACAAGTTGCTCTTGGTGAAATAACAAGAGCTGATTTTCTTTCCCTTTTTATACATCATTTGCACTCTGTGAGGAAAGAAACCAGTAATAAATACTTAGAATCCAAACAGGTTATTCATGTACTAAATTCTGTTCAAAGGAGTTTGGTTTCCTTATCCAGCAACCAGTCTTTTCAATATGGGGGTGGAAGGGTGGGAAATCTATAGATTCTGCTGGCCCCATTGCTTCTAGCCAGCATGAGCAACGATCAACAAATTACAGGAGCTTTGGTTTGCTATTGAGTGTAATTCAAGGTGCTTTAAAAAAAAACTCTTTGAACTTTGGTTTGGAATCCAAGAACATGTAGCACTGCTTTCATGCATTAAGATATTCAGATGAGGCCTTTCCCCTGGTTTTGTCAGTGGGTTATATACACACTGTATATTTACCAAAACTATCCAGGTAGCTCCATGCGTTGGGAACCTGATTCCCCTCAGAACTCCCATGCATACCTTGCCACCACCGTAGCTTGCAGTTTCCTCCATCTCTTGCCCATTTGCTTCGTTGCCAGAAGTGGCTATCACTTGTCCTTGCTATTGTGCCCACTCATTGCCCTACCATCCCCCACCTTCTTGATGACTTGCTGTCTCCAGCAGTTCCACCTCCTGGACTTTTTTGTTTCCTCAGCTTGCACTCCCGCCCTGAGCTTCCACACATGGAGTTCTTGTCCAAAATGTAACTCTTTCAAACTCTGTTCACATGCAAGCAGGAACCTGTCATCTTCAGGTTCCTCCATCAACCAAGGAACAACGCCATGGTGGTGTGAGGAAGGTCCATGAAAGCTCACATTAAAATTTGATAGTTAGCTTTTAAGATGCTTTATGTTTTTGTTTCCTTTTTTTGTTCTTTCCCGCCTTTGGATTTTATCTTTATTCATGTTGCTCAAATGGGGAATTCTGGCTGAAGTCTTATTCTGACACTGTAATCCAAACGGTGCTAAAACCGCCTAGGGCAACCAACTGTTGAAAAGCATTTGTGCAAATAGCATTTGGTTCCTATTTAAAGGACTGCATCCAGAGTATCATCAAACTATTCCTTCAGGCTTTCTTGAATAATAGTGTAGAGCTTAGAAAAACTGCTTTGGGGAATTGCAATTTCCAAAAATATTCAAATCCTTGCAGCCCCTAATAAAGCAGGCTGAAGGATTGGGCTGGTAGTACACACAGAGGTATAATTGCCCTAATAATACTCATAATTGTGTGTATACTCATGACTCCTGGTGAACCTTTTCAGGGTCTTCCAGATAGAGAAGATTCATAAGTGGTTTACCATTCCATTCTTCTGAGGGCATCCTAGGGCTGTGCAGCTTGCCTAAGGCTGAATTGAATTCCCAGTCTCTGACTCCTCAGCCAGATACCTAAACTACTGAGCTATAAGCAATGTGAATCCAAGAGGAATTCAGGTTTTTCCCATCAATAACTCTGAGCCCTTACAAAAGGGGTTAACTTAAACGGAAAACATGCTATGTTTAGTTGCCCCTTAAGCAAAGCTTAACTTTAAAAAAAGCCAAGAAAAAAATCAAATAAGTCAATGCTACAGGCATTTATCTCTGCCCAAATTATAGCAAGAAGGCAGCACTTCCTGTCTCACTGACCTTTTTAGTTCTCTGAATTATAGTCAAAAACTTCTAAATGACTTCCGCATAGCAAAATGTTCCTGTGAACACGTAACCAGAGAATACTAGAATTAGCCATTGTAGAGAAAATTGCTGGGAGAATTAAGCTAATAAATAATTCCTCCCTAAATACTAATAAATCAAGAGTACTACAGACCCCTCCCTTGGAGAATACAAGATTATGCATTCTGAAGGCCAGACTTATTTTTCCAACACATTCCAGATATCTTTTATAAGACTTTCCTTTCTTAAAAATCTGAGCTCTAGAAGCACCAAAATGTTTTAAAAATGAACAACAGCTCTAATTCGATTGAGCTTTATGCTGCCACTAGTGTAATCACATTTTACTGGGGACTTAATTTTAATGCTGTCATCTGCCTTGGGTCCCATCTCTGAGAGAAAGGCAGAGGGCTGGAAATTAGATAAATAAATATATAAAATGGATAGGGTCCATCTCAGTCATTTCAGATATTTGCAAGTCGCTCTAAGAGCCTTTGGTGGCAATTAAGAGAGTATAAAAATGTTTAGGGATAGAAAATATTACTTTTTGGGCCTACAGCTCTCAGAATCCTGCAGAAAATATTACTTAAACTGGGGGTTATGCAGTATGAAAGGTACCTCTTCCCATATCTGAAAATGCAGTGGCTAGATAGACAAAAGGATTGATAGGCAGATACATAGACAGAACACGAGGGAATAGTTTTGCAGCCAGCTGTATATCTCTATGTAAAAATCCCAAATAGTCCAGAGGTAATCCTCAGCCAAACCCCTTCTCTAATTGTGTTGCGCTGTCTCATTTAGCTTGCTAAGAAATTCAATGGCTTACATATGGCTCACCTGAAATGCCAGTAATGCTATTCTTGCTTAAGGGGGAATAAAAGGAATAGGGCTCCCAAACTGCTAGACTGAACTTCACATTCCATAAAGCATAAATCATGTTGGCGAGTGGCGATGGGGGAAAAGAAGGATGGCAGGAAAGCAGCAGGGGCTCTGGATCCAAATAGTGCAAATTTTGTAAATTAATGGACTAAATTGGCAAGATAATACAATAGCTTTAGTTAATTTGGTTCACATCAGCGAGCACAATCCTGCTGGAAAAAGCCTTGAAAATACGACATGAAATATGACAAATAAATGAAACCAACATTTGCCAAGGACAAAAGCCCACATGCCTTTCTCTTCATGAAATAATCTTAGAAATACACTTTCCTCCAATTTAAAGCGACAGTCCTTCTTCTGTTGTTTGAACATTTACATTTATGCAAATGAGCCAGCATTTTAAGTTGTTTCCACTGCTTCAAGGGCAACAAGTAGACAAGGAGGGTGACAGAGAATGCTGGATTTGTAGGAAATGCACCCACCTTACCTACAAGATCACTAACATCCTAATTCAAAGCACTTGATCGACATGATGATGTGAACCAAGACAGGCCCATACATCTATGCGTATATGGCATTCTGGGTAATGTGGGCTCAAAAATGTACAAGTTTCAAGGAGAAAAAGTAAGTATGCCTGGAACACCTGCAAAGCACCCAACATCTTCTGCATGTTCAGTCCTGGGAGAGAAAGGTACGTGGTCCTCTTGTGCATGGTGCATTTGTGCACACAAATATGAAATTGCAATGGGACTTTTGGACAACAGCACACCAGTTGTGTTGTGATAAATTATAAAGTGCAGCAAGCACTCCTCATGACATGTCACCACAAATATACTCCCAAACAGTGAGTGTCCCTCAGTCCACTGTGTTGTACCTTGTAAACAGACCAGTTCTATCCATTTTTATTTTCACCACAAGCAAATTATTCTTAAAGCTAATGGGCCATTACTGCCTATTTGAGGCCAAACCACCACCTCCCCAAAACACCCAGCATAACTCACACTGACATATTCTTGCTGGAAAAATCCACCCTCTTCTAGTTACATTGAGAATTACAGCTATGCTCAGAGGGAACTAGGAAGCCTGAAGGAGGTAGTGGAAAACATCATTCATTCCCCCTACTTACAAAGTCCCAGCGTTTTGATTGGCTGGCAAAATGCATTCAAGTGGCATAGTTAAAAGGGAACTCACAGTCGTTCCCCACAAAGTATGATTATGTGACATCTCCATAGCTTCCTAGTTTTATTTGGTAAATGTCTGGGTTGTTTTTCAGGTTGGCTGATAGTGTATTGCATTGTATAGTGTTGTTGTTTGCATAGAGTTACTTCAATGCAAACACCTGCAAATTAGAAGTAGAAAAACACCCATAAAAGTTGACCTTTGCTCAGCAGGTAATACATTAAAAAAACTAATGTACACTTGTGTCTGTTGAGCCTTCTTGATAAAAGAAGATGGGGTGGTAACTTAACCAGAAGTCCATGCATTGTTCTTGTCCAGAGTTGTAAATAATTGCTCAAAAATAAACAATAGTTTATTTCTAAAAGGAAATTAATTTGGGTCTGGTTTAATTCAGAGTTTGCTGGGGCTTCCAGGAGTTTTAGTTTGTTTGCTTTTTAAAGTAACTTGTCCTAGCTGTAGTTCAACTTGTGCCCCTTGAATAGACAACTACATGGAGAAGAATTCATGGAAGACCAAGTGATAACCTATTAAATTTCATATTATAATGGCTGCATTTTCATCAACAGGTGTCATAGAAATGGTCTATCTATACAGAGCATTTCACACTGGCCTCTACTGCAGTCATGCACAAGTATGAAAGAATAAAACACAAAAGATTCGTCCTTTGGTAACCTTGCTATTCAGCATTATTTCTAAATTCACTGACATTGCTTTGTTTGAACTGATGAAAAGCTACACAGCTGGCTATTATTCAAACAAGTACATTGCCTGGTAAACAGTAAACAAACATTACTATGGCAACTGAGGAAATGTTTGCTGCAGTAAAGCCAGTTATTCCAAGGACCCTGTTTTTCAAAGATGAATGAGAATTCAGTGGTTGAGTCATGCTGCAGTTGGGGGAAAAACTACTTAGGAATAAGCCCCATGGAATTCTAAGGAAAAATGGAAATGTTGCTTTTATGGACTGCAGTCCTCACAATTCTGGGAACTGATGTCCAAAAATGTAACTTTTCCGAGCTCTGAAGAAGCAACGTGCACTCTCATGCAGATGTTTTGAAGGGAAATTAAAATTCCCCAAGCTTCCAAAAGGAGCGATGTGTATACACATACAAACATTAGAAAGCTTTTGTTTTCTCTAATGACCTGGATGGAATGCACAGCTTTTTTTTTTTTTAGCAAACAAAACAGGATAAGAACTCAGTGTGAACTCTATCGTTTAGCTACTTTTAGTGCTAAATGATAGCCTGTGTGAGTCAGCACAGGCCTAGCTGACTGTATCTGGCTTGGTGACAACATTCTGGAAGGATTTTTGCTGAGAGTATGTCCATATTCAGGCAGGGTGAGCACTCCCTTTTTCTTGGTAATATTCCAAACATCTCATCTATTGCGACCGTTATCTTTGTCCCAAAGGATGCACCTTCAATCCTGAATGTGTGTCGGGAGGGAGGAAGGGAACTTGACAGGTACATGAAAATAGAGCTTGTCGTCTTTTAGGGCCATTTTTATAGCAAATTGCTTGGGAAGCAGAGCTGTCCTTTATAGGACAGAGCATGGCGTGGGAGGCTGGCTGCATTTGGAATAAAAACCAAAGAGCCGTGATATAAAGTTGCACTGATTTCTTCTCCTAACAAGGTTGGCTGTAAATCTGCAGTTCGTCTCTGCAAACAACGGGATATAAGCACCCTGCTGATGAAGTAGGGCAAGGATACTGATGAGAGAACTTAAGAAAGATTTTTTTAAAAAATGATCTGAATGTGATGGATTTCCTGTCCTCTGGTCACTGGCACACCACAAAACTGTACCACTGCGTGGCCCCTTTGGGGGCTGAATCTTCTGCTTGTTTAAGGCATACATTCATCGACTGCATTGCTAGTTGTCCCAAAATTTATGAGAATCCTTCCTTCATCTATAAATATTCCTCCTATAAGCTTCACAAAGGAAGATTGAAATAAGAAGTGTCATGCAGGGCTGGACATACCATTAGGCAGAGAGAAGCCTAAGGCAGCAAATTGGGAGTATCAGAGCAGATAATTCAGCAGCCGCCGGACGGGCGTTTTGCGCCCTGGAACGGCGTGGCTGGCTTTTGCCTCAACGTCCCCGGATGAAGCGAGAACGTTGGGGACACGTGGGCATGTTGGGAGGGGGAGCTCGCCTATTTAAGCAAGCTCTCCCCGTTGTTCGCCCTCTTCCCGTTTCGGGCACCCACCTGCCCTCCCTTATGTTAGTGTGGCTATAGTGGTCGCCTTTTAGGGGCCGGATAGGAATTTTTGACCTTCAGCCTGATTGGCTTTTGGCTGAGGGGATTTTTCGCCTATCCCGCACTACTGAAAGGGTTGTTGGCTTTTAGGTGGTTTTATTTGGTCACACTGGCGGGTAGTGCGGGAAAACAGGTGGTCTCGGTGAGTCCCGTTTGTAAGTCAACCTAGCCAACAGCGTGTCTGACCTCTCGGCTCTGCCGATTGTGCAATCACAGGGCCGGTGTGGGAAGACGCGTTGGGCCATTTCTGGATCAACAGTCATCAATTAAAGATGGCTCGAGGTCTAGGGGTGTTTGTTAGCGGCCGGCCAGGTTCTGGCTATCTGTAAGACAGCGGGAGCATGGGGGCCGGGGGCTCGCCCAATGGCGATCTTTTGGGGTATTTTGATACCCCTGGTTTCCTGTTTCTGCACTACAGCAGGCCCCCTAACAGTTCTTAAGAATTTGAATTTTGGTTGAATTAATTAAATAAAGTGTGGCCCATTTAAATCCAAGCTGTTGTCTCGCGTATTTATTCCGGGGCTGGGGGGGCAATAGCTAGTTATTTGTTTTGTTGTTATTTATAATGTTGCTACTAAGTGTAGGGAGAATATTGTGGAGGGAATTGCTCATGTATCAGAATAACTCTACTGGCTTTCGCTACTATGCACCTTGACTTGAGTAGGGTGTTTTGACTGTCCTATCGAGATAACAATGGCATATAAATGGCCACAGGCTACAAAAAGCTTATGAAATAAATGAAACAAATGAAGCTTGGAAAAGGTAATCCAAGACACTGAAGCTACTTCAACCTCTAGTGACAAGCTCTCCACTGGCATGTTCAGGGAAACAGCAACCTCAACTGGAACAGGTTGATCACTAGTGTTCCAGACATGGAAACTCATAGTGCTGCTGTTTTCCCCGAGATTTGGCTACAGATTATTAGTTCTCATTTATTTCATTTATGAGTGGGTGAAACAGTGGAGCTCCAGCTTGATGCTGCGATGAGACAGCAGGAGGAGGATGGAGCTCCATCCTCTGGGCTGAATTCCAACCTGTTTGGCACCCCCAAGGGAATTGAAACCACCCCAAAGAGTTGGTGAAATGGGGGAGACGCCTGTTGATCATGGGGGGAACGACACTTACCCACGTTTGATCCAGGAAACTCCCCAATCAACCAGTGAGTAGAAACAACCAGCGGAACTAGCTTGCTTGCAAGTTGTCAGCAGCTGGGAATGGAGAAGTGATAAATCAGCCCAATTAACATTGTGTAACCACTGGGTGAGAAATATCTTTTTAACTGTTTTGATTGACTGTCCCGGGAAGAAACAATTCCTACAGCAGAAATAGAGTCTTCTGTCCTTTTAGCACTGATTGAGCAGTGGAGAATCTGGAGAGAGGGGGAGATGCAGAGAGACACAAGGAAAATAAATTGGACACTAATTAGACATTTAATTATACTTAAAGAAAAGAACTTTGGTGTTACTTTTGTCATTATAAACTTAAGAAGCTTTCTCCTGAAAACATTATTAGCATCAGCTCTGGGAAACTAAACTTGTTTAATGGTTGTTGTAGGTTTTTCAGGGTCTTTGTCCGTGTTCTGAACACGGCCAAAGACCTCAAAAAACCCACAACAACCATTAGACCCCGGCCGTGAAAGCCTTTGCAAATATGTATTTGCAAAGGCTTTCATGGCCGGGATCTAATGGTTGTTGTGGGTTTTTCGGGCTTCTTGGCCGTGTTCTGAAGGTGGTTCTTCCTAACGTGTCGCCAGTCTCTGTGGCTGGCATCTTCAGAGGACAGCAAACTGTGCACAGTTTGCTGTCCTCTGAAGATGCCAGCCACAGAGACTGGTGAAACGTTAGGAAGAACCACCTTCAGAACACGGCCAAGAAGCCCGAAAAACCCACAACAACATTTGCAAATACATTAAACTTGTTTATGTTACTTGTAACAGCTACCTAAGGTGTTGGCAAAAAGCCCAGAATCAATGACCTTGAACACTATATGGCTGTTTGGAATTCCCTTTCCTTTTGATGGTGGAACTGAATTACAGATAAATTAACTGTAGAAAGCCTAATCCACCAAAGTGGAATTTCTGAATTGTATCCTGGGTTCTGATCTTGAGGGGACCTTGAGCCTTTAGGCGGGGAAAATTCTCTACGTCTGAGACTGGATTCAAGCTTAACCTTAAAGATGATCAATTCATTAAAGTGGACCTATGGAAGCAAGTACTGATGGAACTGGACTGATTACTTTAAGCATCTGGACAACTTTCACACTGGAATACAGTTTTTTGATATCCGAAACATAATGCTGCACCAAGGACAATTTTGGGATGAAACAAAAGCTACCCTTCAAACCATCTTAGAAATAGTGAGATCCCACAATGAAGAGGTGAAACTTTTCAAGGAGCAGTTGAAGAAGAACTATAATCAACAGGAGACAGGGAATAATGAACAAGGAAATGAGAGGGTGGTGGATGGTGTATGCCAATCAAAAGAGGGGCTGGAGGAAATTAGTGGGGAAAACCTAGGAGATTTAATTATAACCTTGGAGCTGAGGAGAGTTTTAAGGGAAGATAAGAGGATACTTAATTAAAAATAGCCTGGAAGATCTATTGGAGATAGCCCAAGTGCATAAAGATCTATTGGAGATAGATCAAGTGTATAAAATATTTTCAGATGACACAAAGGATGGCAGAATGTTTAGAGAGATAGAAACAAGAATTGGGAAAAGGAAAATAAGAGAAGGAGTTACAAAGATGAAAAAGGGAAAAACATTATGGTGGCCTTCAACATCAAAAAGCATGTATATACCTAACTTCTCGAACTGTAAAGGGGCATATCTTATACAGTGGTGCCTCACATTATGACGTTCATTCGTGCCAGCAAAATCGCTGTAGAACGAAAACGTCATAAAGCGATTTTAAAAAGCCCATAGAAACACATTAAAACCTGGTTAATGCATTCCTATTGGCTGGAAACTCACCGTCCAGTGAAGATCCTCCATGACATGGCCATTTTCGCTGTCTGTGCAGCAAGGAATCTGTCCCAGAAAACAGCGGGTGGCCATTTTGAAATCGCCAATCAGCTGTTAAAAAATCATCGCTTTGTGGAGGAGGAGCTTCGTCTTGGTGAAGCTAGCAGCCCTCAGGAATAGCTCCCGGGGAAAGCTAGAACCACTTCGGTCTGGGACTCTTCCAGAAATGGGGGGGGCAAGGAAGAGTCAGGAGAGACCCTTCTGCAGCAGCTGGTGAGCCACAGAAGTTAGAAGATTGGGCAGCAACTCGATTTGTCTTTCTTCTGGAAATTCACATCAGCACAGACGAAGATGGGCGCCATTTTTGGCAACTAGCCAAAGACAGCTCCGTTCGCCGAGAATAAGAAAACAGAAGCACGGCGAAAGTATACATCAAAGTAAGTGGAAGCTCTTGTTCTATGAAAAACCTCATTAAATGAAGAACAAGTGATTGTGTGCAAATTTATGACCAAATGAGATAAGGAGCGGCATTCCTAGCATTCCAGCTTTACCCAAGCTGAAGGTCGAGTTACTTCGAAAGGAACAGCCAGGCAGAAATAGCTCGTGTCTCCATTAAAGGAGGAAAAATAATTCTTGAAGAATCAATTGACGGGCGTTGAAAAAATAAATTCTGTTGCAAGCTGTTCACTTTGGACCCCCTTTTCCTCTTTGGATATATATTTTTAGACTGTGTGGGACTCTGCTTTCCGTGGATAATATATTGCCGGGACTCTGATTGCTGGATCTCCCTGTTCGGGGGAGGAGAAGGAAGTCTTTGGAAGGAAAAGGAAGAAACGGACTGTGAGCTGTGAACTGGGGGCTATGTGGTTTGAACTGAACTGGGATCTTGACAAATGATATTCTAATAATAGAGTCTTGCCGGGTGAAGGTTAAAACAAACTTGGAGAAGAGAAAAGAAGGGAAAAGAAGCAACCGGTCTGAAGATATTAGCGACGTGTAAAAAGACTGGACTACAAAGACACTTGAGAGATTTATGTTTTAGATTCCATCTCTTACTTGAATGTACCTGCTATCTTATTGCTAATATGGTATAGTTGCAAGGTGAAATATTAGAAATATTGGATGTGTACTGGGGTAAAGGGGAGAGGGAATTTTAAGTGAAAATAGTGGAAACAGAAAATGGAACCTCCCCCTGAGAAAATTACAGATCGGTGGCTAGACTGGAAAACCTCTTTTCAGATGTCACTGTTGCAAAAATTCATGCAGGTAAATTATTATATTGACCAGATGGAAGACGTGATTGGAGGCTCTAGGGGAGGGAAGGTAACAGAGGTTAAATTACACCAAAAAGAGATCTCAGAACCGGTTGTATTGATGAAGATATCAGATAATATACAAGGGATGGAGGACCACCCAGTAAGAGATGTAGCGATAGCAGATAAGGAAATTGAGGTTGAAAAGCAAACTTTGAATGACATTGTTTCCCCTTTTAAAATATGGAAGAAAAAAGAGTCGCAGAAACAAAACAAGCACAGGGAGGAAAGGGGAGGGGAGAGCAGGATTTATATTATTTTGGGTCTGCTGAGTGTATTCTCAAGAAAAAAGGAGGGTGAAAGAGGGGATATATTTCACAATTGGCCTTGGTGTTCTGATGCTGTGGGAATAACATAGATTTAAGCTGTATTACATGTATAAGTTGAAAGCTAAAGAGGTTAATACATAAACAAAATAGTCAAAAGAAGAAGAAGAAAAAGAAGAAGAAAGATGAACCTTTATTGGAACATGAATAGATTAGATGTTTATATACTTGATATGTAAGATTGAATGATTATGCATTGGATGTTTTCTTATTCTCAAAACCCTTTTTCCATTCCCCCCCACTGCCCTTTGCCTTTTGTATTCCTTCCCCATTACCCAATAGTTTTGAAAATAAAATTTAAAAATAAAAAAAAAATCATCGCTTTGTGAGAATCGGTTCCCGAAGCACGGAACCGATCATCGCAAAGCGAAATTCCTCCATAGGGAACATCGTACTTCTTTAAAGGCATCGTAGTTAATGCATCTCTAATAAAAATAAAAATCTTAGACCTGCGGACCTGGAAGGGACCCTATGGATCATTGAGTCCAGCCCCTATCATGGACGCACTGGAGAAACAAACTTCCAACCTCTGGCTCCACATCCAGATACCTAAATTACTGAGCTATCCAGCTGTTCCTGTCCAGGTTTCCAAGGTTTGCATTCTCCCTGCATGAAACAGATGATGTGTACAACATCATTCTAGTTGCCATTTTTGCAAATTATTTTTTAAAATAATGATGATCAAGCTGAGAAAGGCAAAAGCTTTTTTTGACTATTAGGAAAGTTGTTCTGCCCCTGTATGAAATAGTACTTTTGAACTTTTTTTAGACACTGCTACTGCCATCTTCTTATTTATTGGGAACTGATGCTGTTCTACCCAGCTGCTTCACAGTAGTTTCCTTTGTCTGTTTCTACCATTCACGCTGCTGGCTAGATCCAGCTCTGTATTCTCTTGATGATACAATTCAACTCTAAATCAGAAAACTACAGGATGGAGTGCCAAGGAAGGAGGAGGTGAATCGCTGCACTGGACCCAATTCAAGATGTTGATTCTAACATTTAGAGTGCTCAGTGTCTTGAGACCTGGCTGTCTAAAGGACTTTCTTTCTCATTAGGTACCTATCCAGATGTTAACATCTACAGGAGAGGCCTTTTTGACAGGTATGGGAGAGAGGGTTTTCTATTGTGTTGTTCCTGGGTTTTGGAACAAGGTCCCTTTGCAGTTACGGGTTTCCACACTTTTCTTCCCTTAAGAAGGGCAGGAAGACACAGGTTTTCTGTTTGGCCTTTTAAACTCTTTTGACTATTATGAAGATTTCCATGTTTCTCTTGTTCTAAATCAGTGATCCCATTGTTCTACAAAACATTCCATCATGTATAAGAGCCTCATGGTCCAGTGGTTAAATTGCCATACTGCAGTGAAAAAAACTGTGCTCACGAACCAGGGTTCAATCCCAGGTAGCTGGCTCAAGGTTGACTCAGCCTTCTATCCTTCCAGGGTCAGTAAAATGAGTACCAAGCTCGCTGGGGGGGTGGGGGGTGGCGGCAATGGGTAGCCTGCATAATTAACTTGTAAACCACCCAGAGAGTGCTTGAAGCCCTATGGGGCAGTATATAAGCAGCACGCTTTGCTTTTTGCTTTGCTTTTATATGTATTTGACCACAAGAAAAAGGCCACTCTTCCTCAAGATACTTATATCTTTGCAAGCATCCTTTAATTATAGTTAGCATTTATGGTAAGTTGGTGGCCGAGAGGGGTGGAAAATTAGAAGAAACACTGTCTGTCGGAAGTTACCACTAACATGCTAAAAGATCACAGATGGATAATCCATGGCAGGAGATGGTATTAGGATACGACCTGTCATATATGTAGAAGGAGGTGGAGGTTCAGGAGACTGCATTTTTCAAGAACTGTTGGGGAAAGCATGTGTCCCGCCTAGGTTACTTTTGTGTCTCATCACCAGTGCTGGGATTGTGGTGGATCTATCCAGAGGTGCCCTTGCTTCTCTATTTTCTATACCTGGTTTCATATTAAGAAAAATCGGTGAGCCTTTATCCAAAGCCTTGGTGGCACGAAAAGTCTAGCCAGAGAATTGTTTTCACAAATATTCAAGACTGAGAAATAGGACACACAAAATTGTGTTCTTTCTGTCACCAAATTCCAGGCGAGGCACACATATTACATGGTGATGAATATGGCTGCACAGGGGATGTTCACAAGAGCCTCAGCCACATGCATACTACCAAGGCTGTCTTGGTGGGGCACTGGGGGTGGCAAATCTGCTGCTTCCCACCATGCCTGCCATGACCAAGCCAACGCATTCCCCCATTAAATGACATTTTTAAAGCTCTTCTGCCACTAGAGTTTTGCCACAAGAGAAACAAATAGAGCTGTTGACACTTCGTGAATCAAGAGTGTGGCATGTCAGCACCAACTTCTTCTTCTTCTTCTTCTTCTTCTTCTTCTTCTTCTTCTTCTTCTTCTTCTTCTTCTTTTTTGAGGAACGTTGGAACCAGATTATGATGGTAGGTGGAGCTTTTGAGGCAGCCTGTTTCAAAGCACACACACACACAAAAGCACTCTGTGTATACCAGGGGCATGTTGGTGGTTGGTGCATTGTCAATGGATGGTGGTGGTTTGCTTCCCACCACAGATGATGCGCAAGCTTGGTTTTCCTTTGTGTTCTGCTGGTGCATGGATAGATCCATGGGAGGCACAGAGCATCTCTAACTCCTACATTTGTCCTGTCCTTTGCTGAGTATGAACTGAATAAACCTTCAGCCTGTATTCTTAGGAAGAAAAACCTTGAGAACATGGCCAAAAAGCCTGGAAAACCCACAACAACCTTAAGCCTGTAGCTTTTTATGCCAGTAGGAACCATTCACAAAAGGGGTCCCTCTATCATATAAAATATGCATGCCACATAGCTGTGTAAGTATAGAAGCCATTTGCAGAGGTCCTGCTTAATACAGACTGTTCTGTTCAAGGCAAGCAGTGAGAGGATAGAACTAGCAGGTAAGATCCTGCCAGGCCCGTTGAGTAGGGGATGTGGAATTGACTATTTTGATCTGGTGAGTGTACCTTAAGCTTGCAGAGAGATACCATTTTTGGAAGCATCCGCATGGTGAGTACAAGGTCTGCTCCAGCTCAGATTCCAGAAATAAAACAGTGTCACAAAGTGATCTGGCAGGTTCGACAGCAGTGCCTCAGCAACTATGTAAGGAATAAGGCCTTTTCTCCAAAGCAGAATCAGAGCAGGATGCAGAACAGCACTGTCTCACTCCGCTCTGGGACTGACCATGGGCAGTTTGCCTGAGTAAAAGAGAGAAGCAGGTAGATTCAGTCTAGCTTTAGAGTTTTCAGGCATTCAGCTTATTGTGTATTGGATCATGCAAGATGGGGTTGGGGTTATGCCATATATTCTTTCCCATAATGTTGTATATGCCACTTGTTCCTATTCAGTGTCATTCATCTGAAGAGAGGAGACATTTCCAAAGTAAATTTTCAAGGTCTCAAGACGCTGAGGCTTCCCTGGTTTCCAAGTGTGGAGTAGTATCACAGGTATAATGAGATAATCCAAAACAAACAAGTGACAGAGCTGGAAGCTGCGATTCTCAGGTCAGATGACACTCGGTCAGCTACCTCTTGTTTTTAAAGGAATACAAATTAACACTGGCATTTGGCTCATACAGGATTTTCTAGAGAAAACTCTACATATGCATTAATGCTAAAAATGGAGGGAATATGAACTTATTAAGAGTTTCTTATTTCTTATATAAAGTTTGAGTATTGTTAGAACTACAATTCCCATCATTCTTGCTGTGTCGGCTGAGGCTGTTTGGAGATGTAGTCCAGAACATTTGGAAGGACTCAGGTTTGAAAAAAACTGATCTGAAAAACAGGTTGAAATTTCAAGCCAAACTCTGAAGACCTTTCATTCAGGGACAAACTGATACATTTCCAAGTTTATTTGCAAGAATTATTTAATTTAAATTGGCCATCTGTGGACACTTAATGAAATGTACAATATTAGTACTGTGAAAAATGTGATAAAAATGAATTAACTGCACTATTTAAATAAATATCTGATACAAGAAATCACAGGAGGCATTTGTAGGCTGTCAACAGAACAATAATTAACAAGAAGTAGACTAGTAAACAAACATTTTCAAATGAAGATTAATAGGCCATTGCTGTTGAACACTAATAGGAGCTGATACACTCGACAGATGGATTTTGACATGCATAGTTTGGACATCTTATGTACTCGGGATCTGAGTCAAGATATTTTGTCTATTACATGCCATCAAGTTCCATCTTATTTATAGTGACCTTAATAGAGTTTTCGAGGTAAGTGAGCTATTTAAGAATTTACCAGTGTAACCCCTCAGTGAATATCCGTGGCCGAGTAGGGATTTGAATCCAGGCCTGTTGAGCCCTTATCTGTCACTCTATCAAGTACACCACACGCTCTCTCTCTCTCTCTCTCTCTCTCAAAAAAAAAAAAAAAACACACATCTGTGTGAAGTGCTATTTTTACCTGGCCTTTCTCCTTAAAAAGCACCCAAGGTGGCTTACATCATTAAAAGACAATATTTAAAACTAGCAACAATAAGTATACAAATTCAAATACAAAAAAAAAACAAAACCCACGGTCAAATAAATACCACTCTAAGAAATGATAAACAAAAGCAATACTAACATATTTAAAGCAGTAAGGCATGCAATCCATTTGAAAACCCCACTCAGGCAGCCAGTCACTCAGGGAAAACTTGTCTGGGGAAAAAAAGATCTTTGCCTGTTTGTGGAAGGACAGCAAAGACGGGGCCAATATGGCCTCCTGTGGGAGGGAATTCCAAAGTCTGGAAGCAGCAACAGTTCGTAAGGAGAGGCAATTTATGGCAACTCTAGTAGAGTTTCCAAAGTACGTGAGATATTTAAGGTGTGTTTTTAGCAGTGTTATCCCTAATGAGTTTCCTTGGCCAAGTAGGAATTGAAGCCAGGTCTCCTGAGTCATAGTCCAACATGCTATGAATCAGAGTACATTGGCTCTTATACCTTATCTCCAGTTACTTCAGGACAGTGCTAGATTATGCAATGATGAAATGCAGTCAAATCAAAATCAGGGCAATATTTCCTGCCATTACTTTGGTGGGGGGGGGAAGGTCTGAATCTATGGAGATAATTTAAATGGGCCAAAATTTACATGGTGGGAGAGAAACAAAGCAAAGATGTGTTTGGTGGGGACACGCAAGAGGACCTTCTATGTCACTGCACTCAGACTCTGGAACTCCCCCCCCCCACAGGAGGCCAGACTGGATAAAGCTTTCTGTCCATCCAAAGCAGACAAATTTATCTTCAGACAGCCTTGACTCCAGTGATATGCTCTCTGGGAGGGGTTTTATATGGAGTGTTGTCCCTTGTTGCTTTTTTTAGGGTGTTGATTTTGTTTACCTTTTTTAGTGTGCTACTTAATCTTGGAACTGCAGAACTGGAAGGAACTGTACTGGTTTTGAACATGGGAGCATTTAACTGTTCTTTGTTTTTGGTTGCAGTGCTTGCAAATTAACAGCAGGTAAAGTAATTGAAGATGTGAATATGGGGTAGTTTGTGAAAACCTTGTAGTTACGCACTTTGTTATGAAGGGATAATAAGAAGAACATCTAAATGAAAGAGCTCTGTGAGGAATGTTCAATACTAATTGAAAAAAATGGGACATTGAATTATTGAAATGGTTTCTGTGTTGAAGGCATGGAAGACAAGAAGTCTAAAGGTCTCGGTTTCCTCCCTGCCAGGACACCTCCTAATTCTATCATCTATCCATTGCACATAATAGGTATGCTAATAATATTTGCCTTTTGCATAGAGAAGTGCAAATAAGGAATTTATAATTTAAACAGGTAATTTCTACCCCTTCGTGTCTTTTCCTACATCCTCCCGTTATTGGCAGAGTATTATGAGTCTCAGACACAGAAACCTCTCAATGCTGCCCAAACCCCTGTGTTTTTTTTTTTTGTTTTGTTTTTTAGGGTCCCATGGAGCGGCCCCATATGAACTGAAGGTGCTTCTTTTCAAAGTATGCTCCTTTTCCTCATGAATTCACATCAGTCCAATGTCAAATGCTTGGATAGCTCTATAGTTAATTTTAGATGATACTGGATGCCAGTAACTACCAAAGACTGGAAGAAGCAAGAATGGTGCACCTTCTGGATGACCGAGATATATTTGTATTGAAAGCATGTCTGGAATTTGATTGCAATGGGCAATGAATATCGCTCCATTCTGATAGTGTGTGTGAGGCACTGGTCTGAGCTTGTAACAGTATATGATGCCTGGACCACATGCCAGTCCAATCCTCCAACTGATAAAGTGGCTATGAACTGCCCATTTAAAAAGATTTCCTTCAGTACCCTGGAACAATTCTCCATTGGGATGTTGCAGGATGTTTAGAATAGCTAGTGCTCAATTGCTGCCCATTTCAAATTGTTGTCATGATGTCAGCCACCATCCAGTGAGGCTGCCAACAAATCTACTGGATGGGATGTGGGATTACTTTTGTTTGGAGACCTTCAGGCATCAGGAAGCCCACAGAAAGTGGTTAGTTTTGAGACCTGGAGCTGAGCCTAGCTTGACATCTAGCATCCAGAGGATAGCCTATTGCTTCAAAGCTAGGTCTTCAGTTTTGTTGATATGCACTACTTATGCTGAAGGAAAGACTTACGGTTGCCACCCCAGTGAGTATCCACAGCCAACTGGGGATCTGAACCCATGTCTCCAGAGTCCTAGTCCACTATTGGCTCTCAGGTCATAATGAGCTCTCAAACCAGTGCTCAGTCATTTCCAAAATAGGTAGAAGAATTAGATTATTGAGTATCTCACCTTACTCCAACTGAGCCTGGCTTTGACCTTGAAAGTCTGACTCTTGAAAGACTAATGCATATGTAAGTGTGTATTTAAATCAGGAGAATCAAGGATAGCAAAATGCAAAAAGAACTATCTGGAAGGTAAGCACTTTTATCCTGGCAAAAAATTGTGGATATTTTTGCAAACCTGAATATGCTTCTGTAAGTTATTAAGAACTGCAACAGGAATGTGTATGCTATAGATAGCTTGGCCTGCAACATATTGCTTGGTAATGTACTATCCTGACAACAAAGCATCTTGTAAATTCCCTTTACATATTTTCCAATAAACCATGCTGCATCATAAATCTTAGATTTTAATAGAGGAGTGCAGTGCACAGCCTGAACAACATGTGTGGAAAATATAATCTGCTACTGAGAATTTTCAAAATGGAGGCAAACATCAAGTCCACTCCATCTTATAAAGCTGCAGAAACCAAAATGAAGAAATGCTGAGAGATTTACTCACATCGTACCATTGTGATGAAAGTGGATAGTGAATCTTTTTTTTTCCATGGCAGGGCTGAGGAGAGTCGGGAGAAGGGCATCAAAGGCAACAATAAAGGTGGACAGCAAAATTAAGAACAACCATAAATCAAAATGGAGAACAATCATAAATCTGGTAGATATTAAAGCATATAAAAGAGCAAGTTATGCTGTGCCTAAGAAGGTCATTTTTCAAAACAGGGTGGAATCTATGCTTGTATAAGGGATATGGATTACAATGATTCCTTATATTTCACTCTGGATCCTGATCAGCGAATAATACAATAATCCCAGAATTGGGAAAGTAAAGAATTTGCAAAAATCATAACTGTAACAACAACCAACTACTTTGGAACATCTTGGACCCATAACTTCACCAATTATTTCAAAAAATTAATTTCCCCACTTCTGAACATTGATGAAACATTTGAGGACTAGTTGGTTCAGGAAGAATTGTGAAGCTGTTTCTGTGCATTACAAAGGTATAAGAAGAGAAGGCAGGCAACAATGTACATGCTAAGCTCCACTCTCTCCACCCACAACATTGTCTGTGGAATCCTAATGCTCAGTCCCATGGACTATTGGCAACCACACAACACATAAATGTTTCCATATGCCATTTGTCCTGATGAACACTTTGGGTTATTAGAGATTTTTTTCTCTCTTTTTACCACCACCCACCCACCCACCCCCGTCCTGGACAGTGTCTTGGCACCAGCAGCAAGGAACTGAAAATCAAGGATGAAGATGTGATTATATGGACAAGAATTCACTTTCTCAAGATTCCAGCATTTTAAAAAAGAGATGTTCTGTACTAACAGCTACCTATTACTGTATTTAAGAATTATCTATGTTAGGGTTTTTAGGGGGGTTATTTGGCATGCTCCACCACTGCATTGAGAGAATGAAAGATTTCAAGGCCATCGGAGCAACTGTGCTATCTGCAGTATCTGCAGTATTTAATGCACAGATTATGCATAAAGCAGGAGTATGTTTCTAGCTGGCTTGCAAAGTCACAATGACACAGCTTATATGAAAAGAAGAAGAGAAAACTGGTTTGTTCCTCTTGGAAAGATTCTCAATTTGACAACACCAGGGGCAGCAGGAAAAACAATATTGATGCCATTGTCCAGAAACGTGTTAGGTACTAGTGGAATGCAATCCTCTCCTAGTGTAAGAACATAGGATCTTCTCCTTGAGTATGTGGTACCGGTGCACAGCCAGAGATCTCCATTAAGGAAAGCCACTTCGTGTTCCCATCAGGAGGTACTGAAGATCTCATTATGCAAAGGCCATAAAACTGGAACCATTTGCAATATGTCAACTGTAGAAATGGTTCAACTCAACTGTATCTTAATCATTGAGTTTTATCTCAGTTGGCAGTCTTTAGAGTAGATCAGCTTTCTTATCTGAAGCAATAGGGCTATGCCAATACTGCTGGGGAGTACATGTGGTCATTCCCTCTTCTTCACATCAGTGGTTTGTTTGTGTTTGTTAGCACAGACCCTCTTTTCTGTTCTTGCAGAAGCAACATCAGCTAGAAATTGACATGTTTTAAGATATAGGACCAAACCTCAAAACATGGTCCTGTCTTAATAAGACTAATTCCTACACTCCCCCATCCAGCATCACCAATAACTTAAAAAGTAACTTATCCAAATTCTCAGTTGAACCTGTATGCCCTTGGCTTTCCAGCTTGCGTTTATATAAAGATACAGCACTTGACTGAGGCTACACAAGGATATCTCAAATAGACATTTCTTTTTTAGGTATTAGATATAATTTTGACATTTGCCAATATGACCTGTAACCTTCTTGGTAAATGGTCAAATACTGTTCTATGGTAATCATTATACAATTGACTCAGTTATTTAAAACTAACAGAAAGAAACTTTGGTATAACAACTCATCTTGAATTCTAAAGAGCTTTCTTCAGTTTTGGGAATCCATTATCTTTAGTCTTTCTGTTAGCTAAAGTTTAAGGTACACATTCCATTCAGAGGTTATCTATATGTATATACTTGCCCCCCTTTGTCTCTCTTCTGTGCCCCTACCATGTGGTGTGCAGTGAGTCTGAAGATGGAGGGCTCTGCTATCTGTGGATGATCTTCAAGAGCCTGATGCAGGATAGAGGGGAGAGGGGGGAAAACAGGGACAGAGAGAGTTGGAGCACACTCCCTTATGTCTGGTGAGTACTGTATACAGATAACACCTGGAGAGACTTAACTGTGTAGTTCCAGCCAAAACACCACCCATGAGATTGTGAATTTTTGCTGGCCACGTAGGGGTTTATATATAAACTAAATTGTGTTTGGTGACATGGTGCAGTGCTGAGCCGAGCTTGGTGAAACACGAGAGATCTGTGAGCAGATGTCTTATCTATTTCAATTTATTTCAAAGAGCAAGGGCATGTTTGGAAAGAGATGGGATTTGGGCTTTGAGGCTAAGAAGGTGGCTGATGTTCCCATTGCTCATCGCCAGTTTTCCAGTCTGAATTCCCAATGCAGCTGCAATTTGCCCTTTTAGTGAACACATATGAGCTTTTATTTCTTTGATGGGTCAAGCAATATGATGAAATAGAATTTAGATCAGCAGAGGTAGCACACAAGGAAAGATGTTAGCCCTCATCCTCTAGCATCATGGTTCTTCTGATTCAAAGAGGGACCTTGAGAACATAAGAAGAGCCCTGCTGGATCAGGCCAAGGGCCCATCTAGCTTCCAGTATATCACAGTGGCCCCACCAGATGCCTCTGGGAGCACACAAGACAACTAGGCCAGATGCCATCACCACATCCTGTGGCAAGGACTGCCACAGACTAACGACATGCTGGGTAAAGAAATATTTTCTTTTGTTTGTTCTCACTCTCTCCAAACACTCAGTTTGAGTAGATTTCCCCAGGTTCTGGTATTGTGTGAGAGGGAAAAAACCTTCCCACTTTCTCTATCCCCTGCATAGATAGATAGATAGATAAAACTTTATTACAGTCAAAGACCAGCCACAAATAAAACATTGAAATATATAACTATACAAAGGTATACAAAAATATTGGGATCAAATGCAAATACAGTGGTGCCTCGCACAACGGGCGCCTCATAGAGTGATGAATCCGCTTTACGAGGCCGGTTTTGCGATCGCAAATGCAATCGCAAAACAGTGCCCACATAGGGTGAAAATCGCAGAGCGAAGGTCTGCGACCCGCCTATCAGCTGGTTGGTGGGTCCAAAATGGCCGCCGGAACAGCCGAAATGGCCGTGCACAGCGTTTTCGCGCCCAAGGGCGTGAAAATGGCTGCCGGACCCGGAAAAGCATCGCTGTACGGTGGGTTTTTGACCATTTGGAATGCATTAAACGCTGTTTAATGCATTCCAATGGCTTTTTTGATCCGTACAGCGATGCTTTCACACAGCGAGGGTGTGAGGCACCACTGTACCCAGTTCTGAGGTGAACAACAACAGCATCAAAACATCTCCCTGAAGCAGTTCCAGAATTTCTAGCAAACCATGCTGTAACTACAGAGGCTCATCCGCTTTTAGGGTCCTTTTTCTAATGCCCATTGCAGCAGTAAGAAATTTGGCAACCCTATGTGTAAGAATGGGATTGGAGTCAGACAGCAGCACATGCATATATTGTTGCTCTGTACAACCAGGAAATTGGCCACTCAGAGGGGAAACAAGTTCTTCACATACATCCTTGTAAAATGTGCACCACAACAGGACATGTTCAGTTGTTTCTATCTGCTCCATTGCACATGGGCAAAGGCAGTCTGCCCAGGGGATCTTTTTATACCGTCCCTCCTGCACTGCTGAAGGTAGTGCGTTAAGCTGGACCAGAGTAAACGCCCTTCTATGCCTGGGCTGCTCCAACTGGGCAAAATAAGGTGCTGCTGTAACCTGCCATAAATTGTCCTCCCTAAGGTAGAGTTTTGGGCCACTGCTTAAATCATTTTGTCTCTCAATATCCTCAATTCGCTGCTTGATTATTTCCTTTGCCTGTTCCATTCCCATGGTTAACAGAATCAACCTAGAGAGGCCCAAAAAGGCTATTTTTGCTCAATTAAGTGAACCCATTGTTTATATGTCTCAGTCATGTTTCCCCTCAGGCACCTTTTCCCTAGACTAAAGAGCCCCAAACACTGTAGCCTTTCCTCGTAAAGGAGGTGCCCCAGCCCAGTCATCATTTTATTTGCTCTCTTCTGCACCTTTTCCAGTTCCACTATATCTTTTTTGAGGTGCAGTAACCAGAACTGTATGCAATACTCCAGGTGTGGCCTTACCAGCGTTTTGTACAATGGCATTATAATGTTGGCTGTTTTATTTTCAATCCCCTTTTCAATGATACCTAGAATAGAATTGGCCTTCTTCACTGCCGCCACACACTGGATTGACACTTTTAAAATGGCTAAAGGTTCCCAGTGTTGATAAAGTGATGGACTAGGACACTTTCATTGAGCTGTTCACCAGCACACCTGATCCATCACAGACAGCTCAGAACCCAGACCTTCAGGTTGGCTGCACTTGATAATTGTATGACTTTCTTAACATTTCTGAGAATTTCCCCAGTTAGATATCTTTGGGGCTTAATTTGTCCACCTTTGAAAATTTGAGGAAGTAAGTAAATTGCCCCTGCAATTTTATAGAGGCAGAATAATTTCTCCCTTTTCCCACCTTTGTACTTGTTATCCAGGCATCAAGATATGTGCAATTTATTCTTTTTCAAAATTGCTTCCAAGCAGATTCAAAGATGAATCTGATGAATTCCTTTAGGTGGAACAAATTGGTTTTTAAATATCACTGAACAAGCTGCAAAATTCCTAAACATAGCTGTATCCCAAGCATTTGGTGACTTGACTTTTAGCTCCTAAGATATGTTTGGGAATGCTGAGTATGATTTTAAATATTCTGTAGTTTCATTATCTGCAATGCAGCATCTGTGCTATTACATTTCCCCTCCCCTGCAACTTCTGCTACTTAATTGCTGGTATGGAATACTTTATATTATATTGTATTTACTATTATAGATATGACCACATCCTTCCATCTTTGTCTGTGAGAAGTTGTACCCCAAATAAATAAGCTGCAATGCTGCATTTTAGCCACATGAGAGCATAAAGATGACAACTCTGGGATGAGCATTTAATACGATTTACCTCTCAATTTCAGGAAAAGTCTAACTGTTGCCCAGACTACTAATTCTATTTAAGAATTTATTCAAATTACTGCCTTCTGCCCAATATAGATAATTCTCTCTCTCTCTCTCTCTCTCTCTCTCTCTCTCTCTGTCTGTCTGTCCCTGTCTCTGTCTCTGTCTGTCTGTCTGTCTGTCTGTCTGTCTGTCTGTCTGTCTGTCTGTCTCTCTCTCTCTCTCTCTCTCTCTCTCTCTCTATCATCTATCTATCTATCTATCTATCTATCTATCTATCTATCTATCTATCTATCTATCTATCTATCTATCTATCTATCTATCTATCTATCTATCTATCTATCTATCTATCTATCTATCTATCTATCTATCTATCTATCTATCTGTATACCATTTACTATTTGCAATACCACATACTCATCATCATCATATACACCCCTATCAGCCATTTCCACATGGAGTAGAATCATAGAATAATGGAGTTGGAAGAGCCTATAAGGCCATCAAGTCCAGCTCATTGCAGGAATCTAAATCAAAGTAGATCAGACATGATTTAGTTTGGTGCAATGAATTGTTGTCAGAGGTTTCTTTCCATAATCTGGAACCTGATCTAATTTTGAATGTATAAAAACCATTTCATGTTGTCAATAATGTAAGGAAGACCGAAGGTTAAATGTGGCTTGGCATTTTCTTATTGTGAATATGTTTTACGTGTACCTTGAATGTTAATTAAATATCACCTCATTTCTGTAGCAAAGCTTTGGAAGATATAGTTGCTAGATGCTAGGAATACAAGTTAGAGTTGCGAGAGGGAGGGGTCAGGAGGGTTAAGACCACAACTCTCAACCAGTGACCATGCTGGCTGTGGATTCTGGGAATTACATTGAAAGAAAAAGTAATGCTGCCCGAGACAATCCATGTGTGTTCTCTGTCAGTGCAGCAGATCGAGGGGTGGGTGGGTGCAAAAGGAGCAAAGGGAAGCCAATGAGTGTAAAGTGTTGAATCGATGAGTGTTGACTCCTATCTGTGGAACAATTCCTTCTGCAGGTGTCATGGCTAACATGTGGATGGTGGCAGGGAACTAGAAGGCTATGTGACCAGGGTGACAAGGACAGCTGTCCAGTCCTGCTTGCTCCTCACACGAAGAGTGAGGGAAAAGCAACTGTTCTTTTGTCATGAAGTAAAATGCAAACATTTGATACCCAAGCTCAGAGATTCATCAGAATGCATGGGCACTAGCTGTTGTTGACTTTCTGGCTTTGATTTAAGAGGGAAATTGTTCAGCAGATCAATAGACTGAAGTAATTATCCCTCAACACAGTCTTCATTTAAGGTATAGAGTGCTGCATGTCAACATCTCATGTTATTTGCCTGAGGTAACGTTGCCATATCCTTCAGACTTCAGAAGCACAGCCTGACACCAGGGGATGGATCTGTGTGATGTCATATGGGGACGGGCAGGAAGACTCGAGAGGTGGAGGAGGGCTGATTCCCACCCCTCTCTGCCTCATGACAGCTGAGTATAGAACTAAGCATGAAGGGAATCTGGGTAAGTCGGCCTGGGATCTAGATGAATGTAACTAACCAAGTAAACGGCAGCCTGAAGAGGATGGATTTTTTTCAATAGCCCAGTAGGAGTTGAGAGTATGTCCAGCACCTTCCTTGCTTCCCATCCTTCCCAGTAAGGACTTCAGCATAAAGGACAGATGCTTTTCCAAGAACCTGGGCTCCCTGTCAGCCCACAGAAACACACACACACACACACACACACACACACACACACACACACACACACACACACACACACACACACACACACACACACACACACACACACACACACACACACACACACACACCGTGTATGTGCAGCAAAACGTTTCCGAAGTCACAGCACTGATATTCCATTCTCTCTTGCTCCAAATTGCACAGCGGACCCCTTCCCCTTACTCTTGGTGCATCAAGACTAAGCAGTCACAAAACGCATACAGTATCAACATCTCTGTGATAAAGTATTAATCCCTAGAACAGCTGGGACTAGGTGAAGATGGATGTGCAGGCTTCATAGTGATCTCATATACATAAATTAAAGAGACCTGAGGAGGCATAGTGTTTTTGTCAGATCTGAAGAAATGATCTTTCCTTAGCAGAACGGAAAAATCTGATGGGTTATATCAAGTAGGAGCCACTATAATTAAGTGTCCATTATCAGACTGTGGGCAAACCCAAGTTAAGATCACCACTCAGCCATAATGCTTACTTGCTCAACTTAGCTCAGTCACCATTATAAGCTTAATGTACCTTGATAGTGTGGTAAAAGAGTGAAATTGGGAAGGAGTGGGGAACTGAGTACACTAGAACCATGCTCACCTTCAAAAACAAGAAATGCAGATTGGAGGCCAAGGAGGATATATTTATGTCACAATAATATAATGGTCAGAATCCTACTGTGTTTTTACCCCGGTATAATGCAATTGGCACAAGTCTTGTTAGTGAATTGCCACAAGTTAAGAAATTAACCTAGACACTGGCTGTTGTGTGCTACATTGTATGGCTTGGGGCACAACAGCAAATGCTTGTGCTGACTTCTTAACTTGCAGGTTTTTGACAATGAGATTTATTCCGGTTGGATTTTATCACTGGGGGCAGCAAACAGCTCTTTGCCAAGGGGAAATAGCACTGCATTAAATAAGGTGTGGGGGGAACATTTTACAAGAATCCCTACATTCAGTAAGGAGTGTACATTCTTTCATCACCATTTGGAATAGATGGCATCCTTAGGAAAGCACAATATTATTTTAATAAACATTTAATTTAAAAAATTATGATTATTCAGTATGTAGAAGCCCAAGAAGATGTGGCATTAAATGCATTGCTTGCAGCAATGTTAGGTGATGATAAAAATTAAATAGATCCATAGGAGAACCAAACCAAACCAGGACAACAGTAGGATGAGAAAGGAGCAGGGACTCCCACTCTACAAAGTCTCCTGCACTACAAAATATGGTTAGAGAAAAAAGCTCCATTTGGTCCCTGATGGGATGAAATGTGCAGCATGCAGAGAGACCAATTTTCCAAAGTTTTCACCAGGGGAGACAAGGGTTAACATTCTTTTCTTCTGTCCTATAACTTCAGTTTAGGTTAGGGCCCCATGTTGGGTTTCTTTCTTTCATTTTAAAGAAGTTTGACATCTCTGCAGGTGGTGCATTTACCACTATGATCTATTTAGGCTTATTTAGAGTGACATCTTGTAATTTAATAATCAGTGATAAACTGATTTTTGATGTTCCCTTTTTGTAACATTTGTGCAGGTGTTTTACACTGATTAATATGTTGGTGCTGTTCTTTCTACTATTTATGTATGTTTGTGTTTTTTCATTAGTTCTGTGGGAGTAGCAATACACATTTGTAAAGTGCTATGTTGGGGAAGACTGTGCTATAGAAATGTATACCTTTGTTGTGATATTTTTAGGAGGACAAATTAAAATTTACTTTTTTTGCATTAAGTTAAAAAGTTGAATCAGCCTGGCTTTCCCTTGTCAACAAATCTAGTTAAATTCTCCAGATCGCAACAGTTTGTAGTGCAACACAGGAATAGAATCTGAGGCATGATTGCCTTGAAAATTAAATACTACTGTACTTCCATGCTTAAGCAGAGGCTATGCATGATGTGCCCAGGATTTATGGCTACATTCTGTGGCAACCATTTTTGGTCAGCCATTAATCACCTAAAATATTTAAGGAGAGGAGGCGGAGCTTGATCGCAGTGAAGCCAGCAGCTCCCAGCTAACAACTCCCAGGAAAAGTTGGAACCGCCTGGCCCGTTGTTCCTCTAGAAAGGGGGGGATGGAAGGGGAGGCCAGGAGAGGTCACCCCCAAGCAGATGGTGAGCCCAGAAGGTAGAAGATTTGGCAGCAACTGGGTCTTTCTTCCCTCTGAAAATTCACCCAAGCACGGACCAGAGACGGGAGGCCATCTTATGGCAGAAAGCTGTGTGAAAACTCCACCCCCAATTCCCAAAGAAGGAGAACAAAAATACGGCTGAAAATACACAATAACAAAGTAAGTCTTTGATTTATGAATAACCTCATTAAGATGTTAAAGAAACTAAAGTGAAAATACCTGACTGAAAGGAGAGAGGAAGCGGCGAGCCGGCATGCCAGCCTGTGTTTTTTTTTCCAAAGCGAACTTTTAAACAAGTTTACAACTAGCAGACTGGCTCAAGGTCAATGAGATAAGACAGCGAGATGGAAAAAGTTTGTGTTTCTGGAAAAAAAATCCCAGTGGAAATATTACTCAACAATCTTTAAGGAATTGAAATTTTGTTAATGCTGTGCAGTCTGGACTCTTCTTACTAGTTTGAATGGGTCCTTGAAAATAAAAGCTTGTCTTGGGAGCAGGAGACATAAGCTTGTGGGAAGAAAAAACAGGCGACAAATTATCAGTGTGGCGACATAGATTGAAGAACTGGAGAAGCCCTCTAGGAGCAACCGACAGTGAATCATCAGCTCGTGAACGAGAGGAATTTAACAGAATAGACTGAGGACTTAAAAAATCAGAGCCGGAGTTACTGAAGGACTATAACGATATTTTTTTTTTGGAGTGTCTGCTGTGTTCGGACTATTTGAATTTGCTGTGGATTTTGATAATATTGCTATAATATCTGGATAAGGATACTATTTGGACAATAACTGGACAAGGAGGGCAGGACATTTCTGGGGGGGTTGGTTTGTTGATAAAATAGTGGAATCAAAAAATAATAATATTATTTACACAAACTATATATACTGGAGAGATGGAAATGACTTCTGAAAAGTTGGGAATTTTGCCAGATAATGAAAGGCTGGTTACTATGCAAATGACAATAATAACAGGATTCCAGCAGGTAAATGAGTGCATTAACCAGTGGAAGATCTTATCAAAAGGAAATCAGCAGAGGTAAAACAACAGTTGAATGAAACGGCCCTAACACCAATACAATTTACACCGAGAGCTATGCCAAGTACTATAGATGAGAGTAAGAGTTACTCTGTGAGCTACTCAGCTATAATAGCCAGAAAAGGTGATGTTAAAAATCAGACTACTGTCCTGCACTCTATTCTATTTTCCCAAAACAGGAAGAAAATAGAGTTACAGAAACAAGAGAAAGCCACTGAGAAAATATGGGAAGTGCTAGAAATGGAGATTTTTCCAGGCACGTATAAGACAGAAGGAAATTGAAAGAGGGGATGTATTTTATAATTGGTCTCGATTTCCTGATAGAGTTGGAATAACTTAGATTTAAATTTAAACATGAATGTAAGATGATATTTAGAGGATAACCAAATAGTATATATGAATAGACCTGATGCATGTATACTTAATATGAATAGATTGGATGATTGTATACTCTGTGTTCTCCTATCATCCCTTACACTTCCTTTTACCTTTTGTATTCCCTACCCTATTCCCAGTAGTTTAAAAAATAAAAAATTATTTTTACAAAAAGGTATTTAAGGAGTGGTTTTACCTGTTCCAGTCACCCAGTGAGTTTCCACGGCTGAGCCCTTGTCTCTCTAGTCCTAGACCATCATTTTATCAACACTGTGAACCTTTAGCCATTTTAAAATGTCATATTCATATTAATATTAATTAAACAGAATCAAATACACATGTTAAAAATGTAGTTCTTTTCATATTGCTGGATGCACATTAAATGTGAATAAGTAGACTGTTCTTTAACTTTGCATCAGTGTAACCAGGATTGGGCACCAAAGGCATTACATGTAAAGTAACTAAAAGCTTCATGTTCCATTTTGGAGCCTGATGCTCCCTTGTGCTTCCTTTTGCCCTGAGGAAGCCTTTGGGAGCCTGGGATGGGTGTGGGAGAGGCTTCAATAGTAAAAAAAAAAAAATTCTCCCAGATTGCCACCCTGAGGCTCCTGAATGTTTCCCCAGAGCAAAAGAGAGCCCTAGGGAGATTTGGAACCCAAGATAGGGATTAGGAAACTTTTATTTACTTTAAATTAAATGCTTCTATCACCCAAGCCAAGTTATGCCATACAAAGTTACACCAACAAGATTTTGCCCTGAGTGTCACTGCCCCGTCCCTACCCAGCTGTGCACAAAGGTCTTCAGAGGAGAACCAGGCAGAACCAGCCCTTTCCAAGACCTTCAGCTCAGAAAACAAAGTTCAAGGGTTGGAACCAGTGATGGGGCCCTTCTCTTCTTTTATTTGTGCTTTGAAAGTACTTGTGGTCCTGGTATCAAAAGAGTTCTTGATTGGTACAGACCAACATGGTAATCTGTAGGATGCTTTCAGACTAAAACATGATTTTTCTTCATTTGAGGCTGAAATCACAATAATTGTTCAGGGACATGATTCCGGCAGACTACAATCTGCAAATACCTGAGCAATCACAGTTTTAAGCAAAGTTTTAAGCAAATTCTAGTGAACAAAGAAGCTAATCTGTAATTTACAGGAAGTGTGAAAAATCCCTGTTATAGCAATCAGCTCAGCTGTCTTTCAGTAATTGAGTTATTCCCTCTTTTAGTGTTATCTGTGATGTATCACATGACCCTGGCTAGAAGGACAGTGTTTCATGGTGATTGTTTCATTTTGCTAGTCATCTCTGCTCTTTCCCAAAAATGTTTTAATCCCCTTTCACTTTCTTTTGTACACCACATTTAAAAAACCGTTTGAAAATGCAAAAGTACTTGCAAGATTATTAATCACGCTCTTCAAACAGCTACAGATTTTGATGAATGATTGTGCAACCAATAGGTGACTATTCAACATCTCAGAGCAAGGAAAACAATAAATTAAGTAGTAGGTGAAGCCTGTAGGTGTTTCAACAATCAATTTGCTTATCCTCTTTGTTGATGGCATGATTTCCATTGGGATTACATTCCATGTGCAGAATACAAACTAATTTAGTGGCAGATATAATAAGGAATCTTATTTTATTTTATACATTAGCATGATGTTTAAGTAAACATGGAATATCTTATCTGATATTTCCAGCCTAGGAACACAAAGGAGGACAAATATAGTCCTTCTTTTAAAATAACCTACTGAATGCTCTTCTGCATCAGAAATGTATGCCAGACAAAAAATTGGTTTACAAGTGTGCTGCCACTTTCAAGCAAGCAGAAAATGGGTTCTGGCTAACTCCAAAGAAGTACCATTTGTAGCTAATTACTGAAATATACATCTCAAACCCTGAAAGACAATTTCCAGAACTAAGTTCTGAAGGACTGTATCTCCCCATCTGAGCCTTCTTGGTGCATAGGATCATCAGAGGAGGTACTCTTCTTGGTCCCATTGCCAGCGCAGCCACGATTTATGGGGACATGAGAGAGGGCCTGTGACTGCTCCCAGGTTATGGATTATTCTCCCTTTGCAGATCAGGCTGCCTACTCCCCCCTTTTGTCCTCCTCTGACAGGTGAAGACTGGCCTTTTCAGGCAGACTTTTAACAATCATGGATTTTAACAATCGTAAATCCCTGGATGCCATTGATTGATTGATTGATTGATTGATTGATTGATTGATTGATTGATTGATTGATTGATTGATTGGTTGGTTGATTGATTGATTGATTTGATTTGATTTGATTTGACCCCTCTAGACAATGTCTACATGTTTTTAATCATCTGATGTATTGTAATCAATTTTATAGTTTAATTGTTTTTGAAGGTATAATTTTACAGTGAGAGAGTACAGGTGTGGCTCAATGGCTAGAATCTTGTTGCCAATTTATACCTGCATAAGGGAAACTGCATAAGGCTTGGCAGCAAATCACCTCTGATTTGAAAACTGGACTCTGGCCATTTAATATTCCTTTTATATATATATTGTTCCAATATCTCAGTAAGACCTCCCTGCTTAGGATAGACAGGCCTGGAACCAAGAGAGGCCTGAGACCGTGCGTACAGGAGATGGGTGGAAGGCCAGCATGTATGGCTCCATCGCTGTCCATACACTGAGCCCTGTGATCTTTGGAATATGGGAGCAGGACTTTAGAGTAATTTATAGCCCCACTTGTGGGAGTTCTATAATTCTTTTCCATCTCAAGTCCTCTCTTCCAAATAGGATGGGTATGTGTCTACTTTACAGGAAATCTGTTATTTGAAGTGCTGTCGCATTCAAGTCCGGTGTAACAATAAAGAACTGTGAGAAGAGAGTAAAGGGGCCTTGAAGTTGTCCATCAACAGCCCAAGCCTCAAAATAAACAGACCTGCAGGGCAGTGATTTACAGCCTTCCTCAATATGGTGACATGCGCTGTATTTTTACTTACATGTTAGTGATTGTCTCTGTGTATGCATCTACACGCATATATATGAGCATATAATTTCTTTGTGTAAATGTGTGTCCTCCTTTTCCCTTTATTACAAGCTAGTAGGTTCTTCTAGAAGGTGGTGTTTTGCAGTCATCAAGGCTAGAAACGATGCTGAGCACAGTGTCAAATCCTGTGCATTATAGATTTCTGTCATTTACCGACTTCATTAGTTATTCGAATATACAGAGAAAGAGATCGGGTTATAGCAATGTGATTTGTGTGGCTGCCCCTCTGGAAAAATTCTTCCATATCACCTTGATCCTTCATATTTCCATTTTGGCCCTCTTTTTTTTTTTCATCCACAAAGAACCCTGCAATTATTGTTCTGGCATAGCAAATGTATCACATACATCAAGCAAGACTTTCCTGCTGCCTGGGCAGAAATAGGACAAACCACCACTGAAACTGTCCAATGGCATAAGAGGTCATTATGGGAGGAAAAAATGTTGCAACCCAATATAGAAAGAGAAATGTGTCATCTCTGGGCACATTAAGCTCCATTTTTTTGCCTGCTGAAGTGTGAGTTTTTCACCTACAAAGTGGAAACTAACAATGTTTGCTTTTCACGCTGGAGAGATGTAAGGAAAAATCATTAATATTTTTCATACACTCCCTGCTATAACTCATCAATACCATGAACCTATCCAATAATGCATCAGTAAATACTAGCAGATAACTTCTCTCGCAAGTCAAATGGATCCCTACAGGAAAGAGAGAGAAAAAAGCAACCTGTTTACACCATATCCAAATCAGGCAGGGTTCTTTGTAGCAGTGCAATTATAACCACCCTTGTGAAGTAGTAGTTCTCCGATCACTGAGGGTAAGAAAAGGGCATTATGCAAAACAGTGTCTTTTATGCAATACTGAGAGTATCTGATCTATATTCAGATAAAGGCATGTTTAGTTCCCACAGCACATCATCTAAAAACACTAATGGAAAAAAAAATGAAAATCAGCTATTTGAAGTTAGTGGTTGTTCCGACAATAGAAATTTCTGTTATGCAAATAATTACCACAGAAGGTTATTGAGATACTGACAAACATGTGGAGTGGAAATGGTTACTATGACTCATGGCCAATGTTGCAAAGCTTCTGAAGTAAAACGGGCCTGAACGTCATAGTAAAGGTTCCCCTTGACATTTAGTCCAGCCGTGTCGTACTCTAGGGCGTGGTGATCATCCCCGTCTGCAAGCCGTAGAGCCAGTGTTTGTCTGTAGACAGTTTCCATGGTCACGTGGCCAGCGCGACTAGACACAGAACCCTGTTACCCTGTTACCTTCCCACCAAGGTGGTACCTATTTATCTACTCCCATTTACATGCTTTCAAACTGCTAGGTTGGCAGGAGCTGGGACAAGCAACGGGAGCTCACTCAGTTACGTGAATTCGATCTTATGACTGCTGGTCTTCTGACCTTGAAGCACAGAGGCTTCAGTGGTTTAACACGCAGTGCCACCACACACCCTTCATAGAATAGGGGGCATAGAATATTCTATTTCTTTTGACTTCATTGGTAATTATCCAGCTTGGCACCTAGTATTTATCGTCAGCAGCATGAAGCCTAATTTGATAACAGCCTGAAAGAACTGTTAACAAAAGCCTGTTGGGTAGAAAAATGAAATAGCAAAAGTTGTGAATAAACATAGCAACTCTACATTAGTGGAAACTCGAGTAAAAGCTACATTATAAGCTCCACACTTCTGTACATCTCTCTCTCTCTCTCTCTCTCTCTCTCTCTCTCTGTGTGTGTGTGTGTGTGTGTGTGTGTGTGTGTGTGTGTGTGTGTGTGTGTGTGTGTGAGAGAGAGAGAGAGAGAGAGAGAGATTACTCACCCATAAGCAAAATGCTTCCTCTTTTCCCTCTCTTTCTTTTCTTTCTCTCTCTCTCCCCCCCCCCTTTCCTATCCTTTTTCCTTTTCCTTTCCTTTCCTTTCTTTTTCAAGGGATAGGGGGCTCTCAAGTAAAAATGCACAACTCCACTCGGACCAGATCCACACATGCAGCTCTGGAAGGCCACTCTTCTCCCACTCCCACGAACCATCTAGCATTCATTGTCATCCCCAAAGTGAAGTTAAAAAAAGGAAGTTTGTCCACAGTGGTACCTCACTGTCAGCTAATGCTGTTTAATGGTGATGGGAGGCTTAGTCCAGTGACATCTAGAGGACCACACGTTTGCCACTCCTTGTACAAAGAGTTGAGCAATATGTTGTGTTGTGGCAGGAAAGCTTTGACAGTATTACTTGCTATGAGAATAAAGTCGTTATAAGCATGTCTAGCAGCATACAAAGTGCCAATGAGTACAAATTTCAGGCTCTTGACTTGCTCGGAGCAAAGTCCAACAGGCTGCCAGGAGATGTTCCAACGATTATTGGCTTCAGCTCTGCTCTCAGATACAGATAGCAACGGACACAGGTAACATCAAAGGAATGTATGACGGTATCAAGCATGCTTTAGGTCCAATAGAGAAGAAACCTGCTCCCTACAGGCATGATCATCCAGGACTGAGCACAGCAGATGGAACGCTGGGTGCAGCACTACTATGAGCTATATTCTAGAGAGAGTATAGTAATCGAATAGGCACTAAATAACATTGAGTGCCTGCCTGTCTTGGAAGAGTTGGAAAGAGAACCAACTTTAGCAGAAATAAAAGAGACCTTGGATTCCCTTGCCTCTGGCAAGGCACCTGGGAATTATAACATCCCTGTTAAAGTGCTGAAGTGCTGTAAAGAGATCATCACCACTGAGCTGTATGAAATATTTTGTCTTTGCTGGTTGAGTACCAGCAAAGGTTGAGTACCACAGGACATGAAGGATGCAAACATTGTCACATTGTACAAGAACAAAGGAGACAGGGGCAACTGCAATAACTACCGTGGCATCTCTCTTCTCAGTGTTGTAGGGAAGCTGGTTGCCCATGTTGTGCTGAAGAGACTCCAGGTGCTTGCAGAGAGAGTCTACACAGAATCACAGTGTGGCTTTCGAGCTAATAGATCCACCACCGACATGGTATTCTCCCTCAAACAGTTGCAGGAGAAATGTAGGGAACGACAACAGCCACTCTTTGTGGCCTTCATAGATCTCACAAATCGAGCTCATTACTTGTATTGTGCTGGGACAGATGAGCAATGAGCAGGAGCAGGAGGGGAGCTGCAATTGAAGCTCTGCCTCCTGTTAGATCAGCAGTGGCTTAGAACCCAATAGGACCGCAGGCTCCTACATTAGATTCTAATGCCATGGGCCCAGCTAATCAAGTGGCAGCAGGAGGGGAGCAGGGAGCAAAGCTCTGCCTTCTGTCAGATCAGCAGCGGCATTAGAACCTAATAGGAGTGTGCTGACAGGAGGCAGAGCTTTGCTGCCTACTTACCTCCTCCTCACTGCTCATCTATCCCGAAGGCCCAGTCCTTCCAAGGCCATAGACCAGTACTGGTCCATGGCCCAGGGGTTGGAGACCCTGCTGTAGACCATCTTGACTGCTGCCATTGGTGGTGTTAACAAACAGGCTGCTCTTTGCTGTTCTTCCCCTTCATCATCTGCATATATGTGGGTTTTACATTTTCACTTTCCAGTCTCTAGCAGCATCTGTTCCAAATCCCACTGATGTTACTTTGACATAAAAACGTGTCAGCAGCTTTAAATAGACAGGTTCCAACTTGTTGCTATAAGTGGTTAGGCTGAATTCAAAAGAATTTAACTTCTAGTTATAGAAAAGTTTGCCTGGTTATTACTGTTTGCTTGTATAGTGCTATCAGTGTACCTAGCACCTTCCTTATATAGTCGTGTCCCGCTTAACGATTGCCTTGCTTAATGAGGAAATCACTTTACGATGAGGTTTTTGCAATCACAATTGTGATTGCAAAGCGATGGTCTAAATGGGGGAATTTCGCTTCGAGATGATCAGTTCCCTGCTTCGGGAACCGATTTTTGCTTTACGATGATCAAAAACAGCTGATCGTCGGGTTTCAAAATGGCCACCAGCTGAAGAAAATGGCCCCCCGCTGTGCTTAGGGATGGATTCCTCACTACACAGGCATGGAAAATGGCCGCCCTATGGAGGATCTTCGCTGGATGTTGAGTTTTCAGCCCATTGGAACGCATTAACCGGGTTTTAATGCGTTTCAGTGGGCTTTTTTATTTCGTTTGACAACGTTTTTCGCTCTACAGCGCTTTCGCTGGAACGAATTAACATAGTCAAGCGAGGCACCACTGTACAGGCAAAAATAGGCACATAGATTAAACATCTGCTTTAGGACTTCACAATCAAAAGCAGATGATGGAAGAGCAAAACTAGAGCTTGGAAAAGTTTCTTTTTGGACTACAAGTCCCCCAATCATCCACTCAGTTATAGTCTAAGGTAACTTTCCCAAGTACTGTCTGAAATGTAAAGATTGGAAGAGAGAGGGAGTGGCAGGAGGCTGGAAGGGAAATGTTGGCTAATGTTGGCTGCCAGCACATAAAACTGTAATAACAGGTGGGTTTGAGGATTATAGAAAACATTAAGTAGATTAGCTTCATTCTCTTGGCAAGAAAACTTTATTCTATCAGAATTCTCACAATTTGCCAGCCAGCAAATAAAGTCTTGATTCAGCCAAGTTACTGATATCAATTACAGACAGATATAGTAGCCAAGAGCGTTTGAATCTTGAGTATATATTGGGAGGGGAGGGAAGTGTGTTTTCCATTATGCCATGCTACGTTTCAGGTTTTCCCCAATTAACATGATTTTAAGTTGTAAATATGAAACATAGCCCTGAAGTCAAAAGCAGTGCCAGCAAAAGGTCATGATATTCAGAGAGCATCTGCTTCCTGTAATGTACCCTTCCTCCCACAGTGAATCAGCTTTTCTTTCAGCAAGGTACTGTACAGGCTTCATTCTTATATAACCTGGCTTCTCAGAAGAATGGCTACACACTGAAGGATCTATTTATTTTCCTCACAGCAGGGAGTCTTTGGCACTGAAGATAAACAAGTTGTGACACAGAGAAATTTGTTCAACTGAAATACGTCTCCATGTAGCTGACTGAACATGTTTCATGGCACAGTGGTTAAACTGCAATACTGCAGCCAAGACTCTGTGCACGGCCTGAGTTCAATCCCAGGTAGCCTGCTCAGGGTTGAGTCAGCCTTTCATCCTTCTGAGGTCAGTAAATTAAGTACCCACCTTGCTGGTGTGTGTGTATGTATGCAATGTGTAACCTGCATAATTAAGTTCCAAATTGCCCAAGGATTGCTTTAAGTGCTATGGAGCAATATAAAAGCAGCACACTTTATTTGATACTGACTTTGAAACTGAACTCTAGGGAGATAAAAACCCAAATCTGGGCCTCTAAAAATTATCAATGTTATCCCAGCTTTTATGCTTAGGTAGAATTCTACGGATCATTTTCATGTGCATAAATCAGACATATACACCTCTCTGTGTGTGAAGAACTAAAAGAGAGAGACAGACAGAGAGAGAATTGATATGACATATGAGGAAGAGGGCAGAAAGTTCTTAAAAACCAACAAATTGGCAAGGTCCCCAAATTGCTCCACAGTTCCAAAGCAATGTGTAAAATTTACTACTAGACGCTATTTGGTGGACTAGTATCCGATTCCTTTTCTTCCAGGAATGAAAAGTGTCTTTCATCAGAAAAGGGGTGAGTGTAATTTTCATTTATTCCATCCCTTCAGCTCTGCCCTCAGAGCTGAAGGGAGGAATCTGCTACAAGTGGCTGTTAAAAAAAGAAAGACAGCCTTTAGAGTACACGAACTGGAGCACATGATCTAGATCACAAGCGACAATGGTTCCACTCTATTCTATGCAAATCAGGCTGCATCTATATCATGTTCTTAGTGCTACACTTTTAAAAGTATAGGAACAAAATGGACCTTGTCAGGAAGATGGTAACCAGGATGGAAATCAAAGCTATGAGGGAGAGTTGAAAGAGCTGACTGTGTTTAGTCTGAAGAAGCAAGATTAAAGGGAGACATGATGGAAATCTTCAAATATCTGAACTGATAATCCTTGGAAGGTGGTGAAGACTTGTTTGCCATTCCTCCTGAAGGCATAACTAGAATCAGTGGACAGAAACTGAATGGAAGCAGATTTAAAGTAAACATTAGCAGATAGCCCCAAAAATAACATCATACAGCAGACTGTCTCAGGGCCACTTCTTCAGTGGAGAGATATAGGTGGAGGATTGGTGACGAGTTGTCAAGAATTCTGAGGTTGCACCTTATGAACAAAAGACTGGATTAGATGACCTTCAAATTCTCATCTAGCTCTATAATTCCATGGCCTAAATCTCATGTGATACTTGAGGTATCCCAGAATTTGGAAATTTTGAATGGGAAGAACTACAACTCCCAGAGTACCAAATGCCATGCCTCACTGGCTGAGGGATTTGAGGGTTGTTTTGGCAAGAAAATTGTGGATTTTATGTCCTTGTTCTTTCTCTCTTGTGCCAAGAACAAGTTTCAGAAGGTTTTCAGGACCAGGTGCTTGGGTTTTCAAAAGGCCTGCATTTTACCCAGGATTCTAGCCTTCCATGAACAAAAGTTCAACACTTCATCGAACCCAACCATTCTAAACTTCACATAAGTATTTTTGGCTTCTGTCAGAAGCAAAACATTGGATTTGTTAGACCTTTATCTATTCAGCTAAGTTCTTCATATGTCCCTAGATTCCCTGGCTATTTGATCACCTATCCAAAATAGAAGGTCTTGCCATGAAAACTGAGACAGGGCAGCCAGATCACATCAATGCTCTTTTTTGCTGGAGCCCCAGATAACATATGTGTAAGTTATAGCCTGCTTCTATGGAGTTCTTTTACACTCTACAGTTTCCATGATGTTTCTGACCTGTCTTTTTATCTTTTCCTTTTAAATCAACAATTGGCTTTAATTCTCATCACCATTTCATAAACTACACCCTTTGACTTGAAAGTGTGTTCCTAGAGACAATATATATATCTATATACTGTATATATATTGGCTATCCAGAAGGAAGCCTCACTGATTTTGATAGATCTTACTCCTAGGGAAAAAAGGTAGAAGATTGCAGCTAAAATATGTTTATTATAGCAGACAGGATGCTAAAATGCCCCTGCTTTATTTTTTAAAAAGTCATCAGCTCAATGTACTTGAATACCCCTCCTTTACCCATTCCTATCATGTAAATTGATTGTGTTGTTTCAAAGACAGCTGCAAGAGTTCTGTAAAAAGCAAAAGTTTAAAATATTCATGACAACATATTTGTACAAAGATTCACGCTGTTAAGTTTTTAAGGTTTGCAGATGAAGGAGACCAAGACAACAAATTTTCTTCAGAATTAACATACATGAGCATGACTTGAATTAACAACAGGCACGATGTCATACATCTAAATACATTTAGTATAAAATGTATTTACAAAAACAGAGACATCTCATTAACATGGGTTGGGGGCAGAACATTAAAATCTCCAAAGCATAGGTCCTGAAGAGAAGTACCTGCCTTTCAGTTCAATTCTAATAGGCAACCCGGTGCCTTTCAGATGATTTGAACTACATCTGCTATAATCCTTGATTACCAGTCATGCAGAATATTGTGCAGAGTCTGGAAAAACTGTGGTTTTTTTTTTGGACTGCAGCTGTCAGAATCCCATCACCTACAAGCCCAACTTTGAGATTCAGAGAATATAGCTTGTCTTTTATCAGTTCTTCCCACAAATCTTTCCCAAGTTTATTCTGTAAAGCTGTAGCAGAAGGTGAAATATCTACTCAATTCTCACCTGTTCTTTCTAGCTTCCTGTGATAGCAAGTGTAAATCATTTACCATCTGCTGTTCCTGTGAGGGTTACGCACCACTTGCCAGCTTCTGATTGGTCCCGTTCCTCTCAGGCAATACAAAGTAAAGGTGGACTACTTTTCTCTTCCCTTTAACAAAGACCAGAACCAGTTCACAGGTTTGTTTGGAGCACTCAGCATTGGCTTGATACAGTATAGGTTACATAGAACTGAATGGTCTTCCATTTTTAAAATATTGTACTACCCCTCCCTTTTTTTTCTTTTTGATCTCTGCTCCCTTCGGTTTAAAAACATTGCTGTACAATGGTTGGTTAGCTCAGTGAGTTGGAATACCTAGGCCAGGAATCAGGATTTTGATTCCCTGCTTTTCTCAGGAGAAGAACCAGCCTGTGTAGCCTTGAGCAAGCTATACACAGTCCCAGGGCACCCATATAAGAAGGGGCTGGTAAATTACGTCTGAGTACTTAATACTTAGGAAACTCTGAGAAGGGTCACCATTGGAATTGACTTGGCAGTACTCTTTATTATTATTATTATTATTATTATTATTATTATTATTATTATTATTATTATTATTATTATTATTATTATTATTATTATTATTATTATTATTATTATTATTATTATCATCATCATCATTATCATCATCATCATTATTATTATTATTATCATTATCATTATCATTATTATTATTATCATTATTATCATTATTATCATTATTATCATTAGGCTGGAAATGTATACTATCTGGGGTGATAGTGAAAACAGAATGGAGATGATCAGGATGCCTATCTTGGTCTGGGACTGTGACAAGAGTCCTTCTGATTTGGATGGCTGATCAAATAAGCTAGGTCATCTAGGGACATGTGAAGAACCTGCTTAGTAAATAATGATCTATCAAACTGGGAACGCAAGATAGATCTTGTGCTGCATTGTTTCACTGGCAAGCGGATTTGTAGAACCTGTTAGTGCCCCTGTGGGCCCGGTCAATGGGAAGGAGCAAGGGAGTCACCCAAACAATGAATGAGCTACTATGTATGTTCCCCTACTATGAGTTTAGGACCTTGACAGGCCCTTTATGTTGTCAGGTACTTCAGTTGGCATTGAATACAGAAAGTTAGACATCAACAAAACACATTCTCCAAAACCACTTTGGGGATTTGCTGACATTTGACCTAAACATTGTAGGCAAAAAGTAGGAGGCAGGCTGTAGATAGGATAAATTTCTGTCTCCTGATTTTAAATCTATCGGACACGGTGCTTATAATCTGATTTTATACAATCTTACCTTTGCAGCACAATGCATTTTGAGCCTAGATTGTTAATAAACACATGAATCCTATTTCTAGGTCTATTTTTTATATATTTAGTGAAGAGGAAAATAGCCTCATCACAATCTCAGGAGGATGCAGAAAACAGCTTCTCAAGTCTCAGATATCTTCACAGGAGCATTGGGGTTATGTTTGCTTTGTTCTGTCAGCAAAAGCCAAAAGCCGAACAGTCGTTTATGAGCATAAGGAAGCAGTTTCTCAAGATTATCTAGTGAAGAATATTTACTCCATCTACATACCAAAAAGTGCAAGACAGCATACAAAATCAATAAATAAGACCACAAATTTTAGTCCTTCAGAGTGTTTCAGGGAAGATACCACAGGACAGGCAGACCAAGTACCTGGATACCTGTAACAAGTACCCCACTGAGCCAGCTTATGTGTGATCACTGAACATTTGGAGAACAGTCAAGAAGTATAAAACAAAATCACATAAAACAACAATTAAAATCAGTCATAGTGAGGATTTTGAATACTCTTTCAATTTGGGAAAGGAGAAGGAGCATGTTGCCTTCTAAAACGTAGTAGTATACCACACTTGGTAGACATGGCCACAAATTGTCCTGCAGAAGTGGTTTGCCACCACAAATAAAGTTCCTTTTTCCAACAGCCATTTGCCTCATTTCCAAACAGTTCTCAAAAGAAGGTCCCAACAGTTTTCTGACAGAGAAGGCAGTTTTTTCATTGTCAATATTGAATACTCTTCCAGAGCTATAAAAGTTTAAAACATGGAATAAACTAACAAGCAGCCATTATTCTGCACCAGCTAAAGTTTCTCAACACTTTTTGGTGGCAGTCCTTCATATCATGTATTCCAGTGATCCAGTCTAAATGCTACTGAAATGTGGATAATTGTGCAAGATTACTTCCAGGAAAGAATGCTGTGGCACACCAATAGGCACTGAGGAACAAGTTTGGAGTTTCAGATACCATTTGTGCTCCCAGTATCTCAGCTAGCAAAACCAAGCTATGAGGAATGAGCCTAACCTTTAAGGTGCAGCACAGACCCAAGAACAAAGGGAATGAGGCCTCCATGGTCTGATAAATAGTAAGCTAAGAGTACAGTACTTTATCTTTTCTGGCTTATTAACCCTAATATAACTCATCCCAAGCCACCTTGCTACCTGGGCAACCTGAGCAACACAAAAGAGAAAGCCCCTCATTCCACGTACAAAAGGTAGACTTAACTAATACAGTGGTGCCTCGCTAGACGATGATAATCCGTTTCACTGAAATTGCTGTTTAGCAAAATCATTGTCTAGCGAAAAGCATTTCCCTATTGGAATGCATTGAAACCTGTTTAATGCATTCCAATGGGGAAGAATCGTTGTTGTCTAGCGAAGATTGGCCATAGGAAAGCCGCTTTGTGAATTGTCGATCAGCTGTTTAAATAGCTGTCTTGCGAAGCTTAGGTCCCGAAAACACCCGTTTTGCAAGCGCGGAGGGAGCTGTCAAAATCGTTGTCTAGCGAAAATTGGTTTGTGAAGCAGGGACCAAACATTGTCCAGCGAAATTCCCCCATAGGAATCACTGTTATGTGAATTGCTATAGCGATCGGAAAAAGTCAATGTCTAGCGAAAAAACTATCACGCGGGTTAACTGTCTAGCGAGGCACCATTGTACTTCAGTTTCATTTTAACACTGGTGACAGGACAACATCCTCCAGTGCAACTGATGACAACAAAGCAGACTGCATATCACATGTATGGCTGTCTCTCCACTACTTGCCACTGCTCTGTGAAGCCCAGTATTTGCCGCCTGAGCTGACATCCTCACCCTTCCCAGTGTTAAAACCAGCCCTGTGTTATTGATTCCCAGTGTCTCTTCAGAACCAAAGTGGAAATGATTGAAGGGCAGAACCAAGACTCTTTATGGGTTGTGTGCTCACAAAGGCATTCATGCATAGAACAGAGTGGGTTAGTGCTTCTGTTCTTGCTCATGGTGGCATATGACTGCCTTGTTACATCTACAATCTGAGCTCTATAAATCCGAAGAAGACAAACATACTGCCGCAGAATATCTAAGAAATTTAAACTCCCCTTACAAATTTCACTAATGAGATGAATCAAGTGACATTCGGAGTGGCCCCCCCATAGCTTGTTTTATGCATGAGAAGGAGCAAGTTCTCCTCTTTAATTTAATCCACAAAATTGTTTTTCGCACATGAGTTCAGATACTTGAAGGAAGCCATAGCAACTGTTGTTATCCACATACAGATTGCTATGAAACCTGGGAAATTCAAAGCTTCCGTAGAAAGGTTCTACTGAAGAACGTACAAATCAGTGCTGTTCAGCCTCCTTTGTGTTCTATCAGTCCAAAAGTTACATCTGCAGCAAGTTGTGAACCACTTAAAGAAGTGCCTCACTTTATTCATCAGCATTTCCCTGAAGTGATCTCCCATTAAGAAATAAAAGATGGGGTTAATTACGCTGTTCGAAAAGGCAACCGGCCTTGTAAGAATGTAGACCGCTTTGATAAGATCGCTTGTGCATGGGGAGACTGTCCAGAATTTTATTCGAGAGGCAATCCTAACATTGCGCATGATGTGGTAGGGAGTAAAGAGCAGTGAAAAGATCGTCACAGCCATAACGATTAAAGTGAGGGGCTTCTCAAGTGTCAGGGCACCAGCAAACTGGGATCTGTGGCTCTTAAGGAAAGTGTGAGTCTTCATGTAAAAAATCCACATGGCGCACAAGGGAATGATAAAACCAATGACTGTCAAACTCATACTGTAGATAAGGCTTTGGACTGCATCTCCTGAACTTGCATAATCCATACATTGATCACTCTCTGTTGTGTTCTGAGTTCCAATGAAGATGAACATGGGTGACAGTTCCACGGTAACCAAGACCCATATAACGATGGAGAGAACAAGGGCCATGCTTCTCTTTTGTAAGAAGTGATTTCTTAATGGATACATCATGAGCAGGTATCGGTCAATGCTAATTAAAGTAAGGAAAAGGATACTTGTGTACAAGTTGCCATGCAAGAGAAATCGATTGATTTGGCACCAGGTGTTCTCATGGGATGACATACCTTTTGAGTACCTTGACACAAGCTGAGGAAGAGTGCACAGGAATGCAAAATCTGACAGCGTCAGGTTGAACAGGTAGATATTGCCACTTCTCCAGGTTTTGAGGCAGAAGATGTAGCCAAAAACAACAATACCATTGCCGATGATGCCAAGTATGAACTCAAAAGTATACATGGTGGAAAGGTAATACATTTCAAGAGACTTGGACATGCTGTCACATTCTCTGGAATCACTGATATCCTGGAAATATAAAAACTTATGTCAGCAATAAAATCATAAATGGCACTTCCTGCACTAATCAGTTTACCGATTGTATTACAAATAGGATTATCATCATGTTACAGTTACACCCAAATGAGAAATAAACTTCCGGCATATACTTGCAGGTCCTAGTATTCCATAAAACACATTTCCTAAAAAAAATCAACTAGCTTTTTCTAAAGGCTGATCAAAATAGCCAAAATAAACTTGATTCTGAGAGTATGTGTTTGTTATGAGAAGAGGTGATCTCTTTACAATGTGCAGAAAAAATGTTTTTCCTGAGTAATATCAGTGCCAACAAACATAGATTACAAACTGTCATTTGGAAAACACAGTTTTTATTTCACTATCACTTACTAAGAATCATGTTACTGTCTCCTGACAGTTGTCCTTTGAAAAGATGGTGGTGACGATCCTGCAGATTTAACACTGGTCTATCAAGAATTCAATCAGTGCATTCCTGTGCATGTTTGAAATATCACTGTAAGGACTGGAGACCTAACATAATTTGATGATATGATCGCATTGCCTGCTAACCCTCTTTGACTTCCTTGTCTCCAATAATCTTCATAGGAGTTAGGGGCTGGAGAGGTGAATTTTTCCAGGAGTAATATGATGTTGTAAGCTATCCCTGTCATCAGGAAAGGTATGGTGGTGTTGGTGGATCTTAATAAGGTAATTAAGACACATTAACTTTGCATATGATCTGCCCCCAATAGAGACAAACTTTGCTAGAATTAGTTTGCTAAGAGAGATCAAAAGAGAACCTTCCATTTTTTATTCACCCAGGAAATCTTGTGTGGGCATTGTCATGATGAATGTTGACAACACTAATGGCAGCAGTGAAGATGGTCTATAGCAGTGGTCCCCAATCTTTTTGGGACCACGGACTGACTGAGTCTCTGAGGAAGGTGAGGCACCCCCACACACTCACGTGCGCACTCTCGGGCACATGCGCAAAGCAGTGAGGGAGCACATGTGCACATGCCAGCGCCAGCATGAGTGCTCCCCCACCCCTTCACTCATGCGCAGGAGCGCCTGAATGCCCTCGCATGGGCATGCCCACCCCTTCACACAGGAACTTGAAGGGGTGGGGGAGCGCTCACACCAGTGCTGGCATGCATGTGCGTGTGCAAAGCAACTGTGGGGAGGGGAGTGCATGCGGTGGGGCATGGGAGGTCACAGACCGGCACCAGGCTGCGGACCGGGGTTTGACAACCTCTGGTCTATAGGATACCCTTTTCTGCTCACTACCATTCTCACACAGGGGAAAACTCCAGAAGCGGTCTCCATTTTTCATCAGTTACCCACTTTTCACTCAAACACAAAGCAATTGTCAGGGCTGTTTTTTAAGAGGTATGAATGGTAGTGAGCAGAAGAGGGTATCTTGTGTAGGCCATCTTGACTGCTGTCACTGGTGTTGTCAGTATTCAGGCTGTCCTTTGCTATGTAAAGCTTGGCATCCTTTTTCCTGATGCCAGTGCGGGCACAATATTGTACAGCAATATTGGGCCAATTCTTGGCTTTTTGAATTCTGCGTGCAGAAACACAATACCACACATTCATAAACTAGAGTGTTTTTTGAAGAATTAATTAATTAATTAAGCCCCTTTGACAATATTGGCACTTCTATCCAGGTAAGTGCACATAATAAATATGACTAATCCAAGACAAGGTCTGTGCATTATTAAGAAGGTATTTTTTAGAGTTTATAATAGCAGTAGATTAAACAGTCGGCCAAAGAAATGCAAGAAGTGCTTGATTAGGCAAATCCTAGTAACTCTCCCAATGTACACACACACCTGAATAGAGTCTACACACAAGGGTTAGTACCCTGTTGCCTAAATGTAGAGCAGAAGGAAATTGCTCTACATTCAGGCAACAGTGTCTCCCTCCCCGATCCAGCAGACTCCTTGTTGCCTGTTCTTGTACTAATTGTACTGGTTGCAAGCTCAGACACACAAATGGCCATGAAAGGGAAGCTTGGAAAAATCATGTGATTTCCTTTTCTCTTTGCACTTAAGGATCCAGGATACTAACCACTGTTTGTTTTGAATATGTTGAAATGATGGATTTAAAAAATCAGTATATTTCTGCAATCAAGAAAACCACAGCAACAGCTGAAAGCCGTCTTTATACAGCACATGTCGACATAGCACTTAGCTTCTGCACACAAGCTCCTCACCTTTCAGATCCTTTTAATATACGTAGCTCATCTGGCTCAGAGAGTTTTGTGTGCAGAGGACAAGAAAGGTCTGTATGGTTAGTGTTTTATTTCTTATTTCTGAAAAGTTCAGTTTATGAAGAAGAGGAAGCATCCTGAAATGTTCCATCTACTGGTCAGGAATTACTAAACCCACATTGTTCAGCCCCAGAGTTTCAGCCTTTATTTTCTTCTCTTCTTGCCCCCTACCCCATTGCTGTTATTATCTGCATTATCACATTTGAGGAGCACCAGTAGAGATCAAATAACAATTGTTATCCACAGATTGTGTTAGTTTGATTGTGGTGCTAGTGTAAAATGCATTAGATGCACAGTGTTACATGGAGTTTAACTTGTCTGTAAACTGCGTAATAGAAGGTAATTTAAGTGTGGGTGTAACTTTTGCACTTAAAAAAACCATTTGGAATCAACAGTTTTGGTGTGTATTATAAATCAGTAGAATAAAATATCTAATTTTGTTATGATTAGGATAAGTATAAACAAACTGGCATCAGATATATACATGCTTCTGATGTATATACACAGGTTATTTTAATTTTAATATGTTGATTTTATATCTTTGTAAATTTTATATTTATCTTGCTAAGGTCTAGGCTAACACAAAAATAAAATGCTATATATATCACTTTAAACAACACAAGTACAAGACTTTTGAAAGGCTGCATTATATCAATGCAAAAGCAAACCTAATTACATTTTTACCATTCATCCAATCTTTATAATATCTAGGCAACAAGTCATTCAGAGGCAGGTGCGTCCATTCTTACAATTGTTTCAGTTGATTTAAATCTTGGCTACACATATTTATAGCCACTATTACAAAGTAGACAAACAAAATTAATCCTAGGGCATTGTTGGTCTGTTGTACCAAAAAAACACAGAGTCTTCTTCCACTTTAAAGATTAACAAGGATTATTCAGCTAAAAACCTTGTGAGCACAGCAGCCCATGTCAGCATATCCCATATTATACAATTCTCTCCATGACAAGGTCTCAGGTCTCTCTCCTTACCACTTACCATTCTGCAGCATGGGTAACGTCTCTTTCGGTGAACACCTTGACCATGATCAAATGAAAGAGTCCAGTTTAGCAGAGTGCTGCTCAGCACAGCACTCTGTGCCTAATTTACATATTGTACTGGAAGTGGTTAATGATACAAGGAAATCTGTTTGGCTGAGATAGTTGCATAGGCGGTTCCACTGAAATAGAAGGTATCACAAATTTCATCCACGCCCATTAAGAAAAGAAGAAGCAGGACACAGTGACATGGGTAAACAAAGCACATGTTTTATTGTCTATCTAACCATGATCTTTAGAGAGTTCCAAGAACAATGGGAGCTTCCTCTGGGTCTGGGGCCCCTCCAGACCTCCTCCCCAAGCATGACTAAGTGACCCAGAGCCCCATATGAGATAGTCTCTTGGGACTATCTCATATGGGAAAGATAGTCCCAGGCCAAGCAACTATTCAAGTTCCAACACTTAAAAGAACGATGTGCTCTAACCCTTGTAACCATAAAGATGGCATGTGATATATGTACTTTAGTCCTGATCCCACTATTCATTTATTTATTAGATTTATTTATTTATTAGATATATACCCCACATCATCTGGCAACCAGGCCACTCTGGGGGACTAAAAACAAGACAAACAGCACAATGTTAAAACACAATAAGGGTAAAATAATACAAACATTCAACAGATACAGTAGTAGGATAAATTAAAACAGATGGCTATAAATATGGTAGAAAGGATGATCAAAGGATGGCAAAAAGGATGATAAAAGGTAAGCAGAGATATCAGCAACTTACATAATGCTCAGGGAAAGCCTGACAGTAGGGCCAAGTTTTCAACGAGGATGCCAGGAGTATCTCCATGGACAGATTGTTCCATAGGCAGGGGGCAACCACCGAGAAGGCCCGGCTTCTTGTTCTTTCCCTCCGGGCCTCCTTCAGGGTCAAGGTCCTCAACTGCCCTGCCTGTGAAGAACAGGTATCATGGACAGATCTGGCTGGGAGCAGGCGTTCTGCTAGGTACCGAGGTCCTAAATCATTTAGGGCTTTGAATGTTGTAATCATAACCTTGAAGTCAATGTGGAAATGAACTGGTAGCCAATGAAGGTCAGCCAGAATGGGGGAGATGTGCTGAAATGTCTTCACCTCAGTTATTAATCTGGCTTCCGAATTCTGAACCAGTTGTAGTCTCTGCATCAACCTCAAGAGTAACCCCATGTAGAGAGCACTGCAGTAGTCAATTCTTGAGATTACGAGTACATGAATCAAAGTTGTGGGTGCCCCCATGTCTAGATAGGGCACTAGCTGGGCAATCCTCCGAAGACGGGAAATGGGCTGCCTGGACCACAGATGTCACCTGAGTTTCCATAGTGAGATCTGGGTCCAGACAGATGACCAAGCTGCAAACCTCATTCTTTGTGGGAAGAGTCACTACGCCAAAAGAAAGGCAGTTTCCCAATCCACTGGTGCCAGGGCTGCCCACGCACAAGATTTCTGTCTTGTATGGATTTAACCTCAGTCCATTTGCCCTCATCCACCCCAGAACAGTCCCCAAGCAGCGTTCAAGGGACAGAACAGCATCCACTGCAGTTGGAAAAAAGGAGAGGTAGAGCTGGGTGTCATCAGTATGCTGATGACACCAAGCCCCACAACTCCAGATGACCTCACTCAGCCAGCCTCATATAGATATTAAATAGCATTGATGAGATGATCGACCCCTGCGGAAACCCACAATTGAGGATCCACAGGTTGGAAATCATCTCACCAAGCTGCACTCTCTAGGGACGGTCCCCAAGAAGGAACGGAATCATGCCAAAGCGAAGCCACCGATCCTCAGCTCGGAGAGCTGCCTCAGGAGGATACCATGGTCAATGGTATCAAAGATCGCTGAGATGTCAAGGAAGACCAACAAGGACATGTTGCCCCTGTCAGCCTCCCTCAGGAGGTCATCCTGCAGGGTGACCAGTGCTATTTCTGTACCATGCTGCAACATGAAGTACGATTGGAACAGATCAAGGGTGTCAGTTTCCTCCAGGAGTGCCTGAACCTGATCAGCCACCACCCTCTCGACCACTTTACTCAAGAAAGAAACATTGGCGACGGGCTTATAATTACCAATTTTGTCCGCAGCCAAATTAGGTTTCTTTTGAATGGGCCTAATGAGTGTCTCCTTGAGGGCAGGGTGAACCATGCCCTCCTGGAGAGACCCAATAATTATTGTAGTGGCCCATTCTGTTGTTACTGGCATGACTGCTTTGATGAGCCAAGCCGGGCAAGGGTCTAAGGAGGAGGTGGTGGCACCACAGCGCACAAGCACCCTGACCACCTCATTGGACATCACAGGTTGAAAGCAGGTTAACTTCTCTGGACAAGATGATGCATTGGACATCTCAACTCGATCTACTATCTGTAAAAAGGGATGAATGTCCCGGCGGATGGCCTCCACTTTACATTTTTTTAAAATGCCATAAATTGGTTACAGGAAATACTAGTGGGAGGCCTATCACTGTGGCCAACACCAGATAGATTGCACACTATATGGAAAAGTTCCACCTGCTGGTTGTGAGCATTGCTTGTCCAGTCAGCGAAGAATGATCTTCTAGCAACCTTTATCCTAGCTAGGTAAAGGTTAGATGCAATCCTGGTGGCTTTTAAATTAATTTTTGTCAGGCCCTTTCCCAAATGCTCTCTAACCTTCTCCAATTACGCTTCATGGCCCTCCGCTGCTAATGAAACCAGGGGGCTGGCCGGGCTCGATGGCAGAGAGGGCGTTTAGGTGCAATCGTGTTGACCGGCCTGGTGGTGGCAGTATACCAGCCATCCACCAGAGTATTGACAGGAGCGCCAACCAACTCAGCCAGAATCTCCCACGTGATATCTTGGAATCCAACAGAATCCAGTAACCTGCAGGGGCGGACCATCTTAATGGATCCAAGCTCCCTGTGGGAGGGAAGTGCCACTGTGAGGCTGCATTTAATTAGGTGGTGATCAAACCATGACAAAGGGGCCAATATTGGAGCACACTCTCTCTGGTCGGCAGCAGAGACCAGATCCAGCATGTGGCCACCCACATGGGTAGGACCACTAACTTGCTGGGTCAAGTTTCCAGGAACTCTTGAGCTGGACCGGAAACCTCAGCCTCCACGTGTGTGTTGAAATCCCCCAGAACCAATAGTCTGGGGGACCTCAACAGTGCTGCGGAGATGAAATCCGCCAGCTCCGGCAGGGACTGCACTGGATTGCAGGGAGTGCGGTATGCCAGCACAGTCCCAAAGCCACCCCTGACCCCAAACAACACATAGCCTCTAGACCCAGGCTTGCCACTGCAGAGAGCCTAGCACCCCCAAATATGTCCTTATAAACAAAGGCCACGCCATATCTCCCCCTGCCCGTAATTACTAACAGGCAGGGTTAAAAACACTAACCTGCCATGGCTACCATCCATTTAACAAGCAGCATCATATAAACCAATCCCCTTAATTCCTCGCATGGCTCAATACAACACAGGCAAAAACACACCTCCATCTAAATCACGATTTCAGCCTGAAAGGAAACATTTCTATATGGCTGTGAAGCAACCAACTGAAGTCTGCATTGAGCTGGAAAATAGAGGTGGATGGTTTGGCTGAGTAAAGCTGCCAAACACAGAGAGCTAAGGACAGCTCTAGTTTTTATACTGGCCCACTTTACCCACATGCTGTGACATTGCGATGCCCAGCATTCTGAAGCACACTCTGCCCTGCTGTGTCTGCTCTTCCTGTTGGTGGCATTGCTTCAGAGTCAATTGGCTGGCAATGAGGTCACAGGAGCTGTTTGTGGGGGAAAGCCCCCAAGTCACTTTAAAATTCAGAATGATGATTCTTGGAGAACTTTTTATTTATTTATTTATTTATTTATTTATTTATTTATTTATTTATTTATTTATTTATTTATTATCCAGCTTATCTGGTCTTGCGACCACTCTAGGCAGCTTCCAAACAGATAAAAACAACACATAAGTACTGTATAACAAAAAAAAAAAAAAAAAGGGGGGGGGAGAATTTTACATCAATAAATAAGTTCTTCAAGATGGAAAGGAAATAACAAAATAAATAGAGGAAAGTTAAGAATTAACTGGAGGAAAGGCCTGCTTAAACATCCAAGTTTATAATTGTTTTTTTAAAATACCCAGCGAAGGGGCCGCATGAATCTCTGGAGGAGTGTTGTTCCAGAAGCGAGGCGCTACCACCAAGAAGGCCCGTTGTTTTGTTTTTTCCTTCTGGGCCTCCCTCGGTGTCAGGCTCCTCAGCCTCACCTTTGAACAATCTGTATAGAGTGTGAGCTTATTTCCCAGTGAACAAGCATAAAACAAAGTAAACAAACTTGATAACCATAGAAGCTGTGAAAAAAACTCATGGTGTGAAAAGCAAGTGTCTTTCAACACTTTAGAAATTCTGGCATATAATGACATGCTACTTGTAACTTGACCCTGAAGCAGCTGTCAGAATAGTATAAATGTTATTATCTTCAATATCCTACTGAAGTCTAGTCAAATACATTATTGTTAAGGAATCAGATATATTTATTAGGTCGTGGGCTAATTTCCTTAGACGTTTCTTAACAGTCAGAAAAGCTGAGTGGTGCTTTAAAAAAAACTACCAGATGTCATAAAATGGAGATAGAATGATGGTATGAGTTATTTTGCAACTGAGTCACAAGATGAAGTATCATTATTTCTGAACTAAACCTCTCTTTCACCACCACAAACCACTACATCACATCAAATGTCAAATATTTAAATTTAAGCCCATTAACTTTCCATTTAAATTGATAAGGTAAACTCAGATATACTCCAATACAGTTTACCTAGACTGTGCAGTAAGCTGCATCCTAACACATCTGCCTGTTTAATTCTTTTTCTAAACTGCTGTACCATATAAGACAAACACCCTGACAACATAAATATGTTTCCCAAAGAACTAGGAACATGTGCCTTTTCTGGACAAAGGTATTGTATGTATACTGTCTTGGCTCCCAGCAGGTGGTAGCCAAATTACATTTTATTTTAGATCACACATTAAGTAAAATGTGTTTTTCGCTCCTCACAGGATTATATCTCTAGACATAAGACTCTTTCAGATTTGGCCTGTGGAGCTTCAGATATAAAAATAAAACTGTGCTGGCTGCCGACTGACCAATAACACTCCAAAAATAGGCTAGTTTGCCAAATGCAGACTAGGGCAAATTTGTGTTAGAATAAACAGCTGGTCTTTATTTTGTAAGGAAGGACTTATTTAGATGATGTATTAATGGCTGGGTCTCATTTGGCACTTAGAAATGTCCTCATCCTAATGTGGGACAGAAATTTGGGTGGTTAGGACAGAACAGTTTAGGGGGTGCTGGTGAACCATGTATGAAGTTATCTCCTACAGGAAATAGATGTTTATGTAATGGATCACTTTTAATTATAATCTCTGTATATCTCCAGTCTTAGAGTAGACTCATCTCCACTCCAGTTTTAAAGTGAGCGACCCAACTGACTTGATCCAACTGAGTTGATTCATACGTAGCTTTTCTAGAATGGTTTTGACCATTCATTCAAAGCACTTTGCATACTTGACTTCATAATTCTTACAACTTTCCACCAGCATCTTTAGAACTTCTTTATGTCATTAGGCTTGGGAGTATTTTTTTTGTTTAATACTTTAACTTACACACCTACTGTACTTTAGCTAATGTCTAGCGATGGGCACTTAGTGCAGTTTGTCGGTTCAGAGTGGTTTCATGGATCCGGCCCATAAGTGTTGTGCAAGATTTCACACCCTGTCTCTTCCTGTAGATGACTACTCAGAGGAGGAGACAGGACAGGGAAGCCCAAAGTGCTGCTCCTAACGGGACACCCATGGGAGAAGTTGGTGCAGCAGCTGTATGCCTGATATGCTGAATCACAGTAAGTGCCCATTTCTACTTACATGTGTGGATGTCCTGACTGTAAGTCGCCCAGAGTAGCACCCTGACCATTAGATGGGTGGGTGGGTGGGTAAGTAAGTAAGTAAGTAAGTAAGTAAGTAAGTAAGTAAGTAAGTAAGTAAGTAAGTAAGTAAGTAAGTAAGTAAGTAAGTAAGTAAGTAAGTACAGTGGTGCCCCGCATAGTGACGTTAATCCATTCCGGATTAATCGTCGCTATCCGGAAACATCGCTAAACGGAACTAAAAGCCCCATAGGAACGCATTAAACTTCATTTAATGCGTTCCTATGGGGTGAAAAACTCACAGTTCAGCGAAGATCCTCCATAGTGCCGCCATTTTCGCCACCTCGGTAAGCGAGGAAACCGCGTGAAAATGCTTGCGGTGGCCATTTTGGGCACCCGGCGGCCATTTTGGAACAGCCGATCAGCTGGTCTAAAAACATCGCAATGCGATCGCATTAGCGATCGCAAAAAAGATCGCTATGTGGATTCATCGTTAAATGGTGCGTTTGTTATGCAAGGCACCACTGTAAATAAATAAATAAATAAATAAATAAATAAATAAATAAATAAATAAATAAATAAATAAATAAATAAATAAATAAATAAATGTAAGCCACTTAGTTGAGGCTAGTGAATGAAATTGGTGTGAAATATGAACTTACTTATTTGTTATTCATATTTATACCTTGCCCATTCTCCAGTGCATTCAGGATTGCATATGTAGCTCATGTCCTTATTTTATGCCAACACTTTGACGTGAATGAGGCAGATAAAAAAATGAGCAGTCCAAGGTGACACAGAGAGTTTTATAAAAACTGACTGTGGGTCTCCAAAGTCTCAACATATCACTCAATTCCAGCCACTGCATCGCACCAGCTTCCTGATCAACATCTACCATCTTATAGCTACAGTCAGCATGACACACCCTGTTAATTAACTAAATTAACCCACCACACAGGAAACTGAGAATTCACTTCATTTCACAATATACTAAAAGACTGAGTATATTGCAACAGATGCACAAATGTCCATTGAAACCAATTTAATTGAAGCACATGGAACTCGCAGGGATGTTATCCTTCAGATTTGTAGCACAACACATATTTTCCATACTGATTTATTATGTGAAGCTGTTTCTAAGTTCCAAACACTTCCAAATATTAGCCTTTGTGTGTAGTCTTATGAACTGTTTTATATAAGCACTCTTTCACTCTTATTGATTCACAGACATGCTTACATCTTCTACTGAAATTAATGTGGATGGTGCATTTTAAAAACATGATCATTATAACTTAGTATCACCTAAAGTACACAAAAGCAACTTGGTTCATTCAGCTAATCAAGGTTTCCTATTTCCTACCAACTAGCACTCCACAATTGCCCAATAACTTCTTTTTTTACTAAAAGGCCAAGTAAATGGTATCAAGATAATTTTGATTGCTCCATGGAGCATGCGGTGCCCTTTGCACTGAGCTATTTGTGACTTAAATGGGCTGAAGTCAGCATATATACAGTCACAGATCAATAAAGGCTAGAAATAATGGGTGTATTGTCTACTGTTAAAAAAGAAGGAAAAGGAATAAAACATTCACGCTGGCTCTACGGCTTGGAGACAGGGATGAGCACTGCGCCCTAGAGTCGGACACGACTGGTCTAAATGTCAACAGGAACCTTTACCTTTACCTTAGAGTGTACATTGTAGATCAAGCCATGAACATATAGGCTGAGACAGTTATCTGTGAAACTGAGTAACTGGGACTGTGTCAGCTGTAGAGGGTAGCATAAATATCTGAGTATCTGTCTCAAAGAAAAGTGGCTAGATTTCACATCTCCACTGCTATTTCCCAAATGAAAACCATACACATGCAGAACTGCTCTTTGGGGTTTATAGACAATAACAGATACATGTGTACGTGAATGCACTTACCCTAATGAAACAACTTGTACTGGGTACATTCAGATATCACAACAAGCTGGGATTTGCAAGAATTTGGCTTACTGTGGATAAACCAACATACACAAGGATGCTGAATGATTGCTCTCACAATAAAAATAACCCTTTTCCTTCCTGCCTGCCTTCCTTCTTCTAGTATTTTAGATTCAATTCTGTGTGCTAAAATTTTGATTCTATGGATTTCTTAGACCCTGGGTAGAGACTTTCTCATTTTTTTCTTAAATTAATTGTTTTAATTAATATAGTAACTGTATTTTTAATGGTTATACAGTGGTGCCCCGTATAGCGAGGTTAATCCGTTCCGGATTAACCTTCGCTATGCGAAAACATCGCTGTACGGGGCAGGAAAAGCCTATTGGAACGCATTAAACTTAGTTTAATGCGTTCCAATAGGTGCCCAAACTTACCCCTCCAGCGATGTTTTCGCGGTCCGGCGGCCATTTTGGAGCTGCCAATCAGCTGATCGGCGGCTCCAAAATGGCCGCCGGACGCCCCAATCGTCGCAAAGCGAGTGCGGCGATTGGGGCAGCTCCGTATAGCGATCCCCAAAAAGGGATCGCTATACGGATTCTTCGTTGTACGGTGCGCTCGTTAAGCGAGGTACCACTGTATATATTTTATATTGATTTTTATGTTGTAAGCCGCCCTGAGTAGACATGGTCTAGAGGGGCGGGGTATAAATTTAATTAATAAATAAATTACCAACCACCTAATATATTTGTTGTTGTTTTTTTTTAAAAAATAGAGATGCTGGGAATTGAACCTAGTGCCCTCTGCATTCAAGCCAGGCACTTTACCATAGAATTATGATTCCACCTTTTCTAGTTATTCAGAAGATGTTCTTTATGACACATTCAACTAGATATTTTTTCCGCATAAAATCAAAATAGGATTTTAAAAACCTATTAAGGTGAATTAATATTATTTGAAGTTCACAAGTTACCACTTGGGCCATGTTCAGTAAATGAGTTTTCCATTAAAAAAACACCACTGACTGACTGAAGTGGCATTCTCTAAAATAAAACAATTGTTTGGCAATAGCAATCCTTTAATATATTACAATTAAACTAATTAACAGGCAGGGCTACAATTAAACTAATTAACAGGCAGGGCTGTTTGGCCCTCTCTTTTTTTAAATTAAATGCTGCATACTTGGTTTGGCAGATGATTTCTCTGGCAAAGTAATTTTTCATTTATTGATATTAAAGTATCATTAAATTCTTTTGCAGATAATGCACCTAAAATGGATTATCCATCTAGAATTGCTAAACAGAGTGAGCAAATAATGTATCTACATTTGGGCTTGGGAAACCTAGTGCTTTGATCACTGCCCCTCTTAGCAGTGACTTTACTGACTCTTGGTCATTCTTGAAGCTCACTGGATAATTCAGTTTTTTTTTTTAAAAAAATCTGGTTTATTAATGTGGCATATTGTCCTTCCTGTACCCATGATTGAAAACAGCAAGAAATGGCCTGATATTTTTGAACAATATTGTGCTCATGTTGTAAACTGGAAAAAGAATGCTACACTTTATATAGTAAAGGACAGTCTGAATGTTGAAAAACCAATGGTAGAATTCACGATGGTCTAGAGCAGTGGTTCTTAACCTTTGTTACTCGGATGTTTTTGAACTGCAACTCCCAGAAACCCCAGCCAGCACAGCTGGTGGTGAAGGCTTCTGGGAGTTGCAGTCCAAAACTCCTGAGTAACCCAAGGTTAAGAACCAGTGGTCTAGAGCAGCGATTCTCAAAATTGAGTCCCCAGATTTTCTTGGACTGCAACTCCCAGAAATCCTGGCCAACATAGCAAGTGGTGAAGGTTTCTGGGAATTGCAGTCCAAGAACATCTGGGGACCCACTGGTCTGGAAGATACTCTCTTGTGCTCACTACCATTCATAATGTGACACCACACAACAGACACTCCTTGTTAACTACTGCCCATCCAAATACAATGCAATTGTCAGGCCTTTCTTTCTTTCTTTCTTTTTTTTTTTTTTTTTTGGATAAGTGTGACTTGACAGGATCAAAAGTTCAGATTGTCCCGGATCTGGAGCTGATAATCTATATGATAATCTCTGAAATCTCTGAAATTATTATGCCATGAATGTTGTTTTCAGTATATTCCCTGTGCCTTGGTGAACAAAATGTCATCCTTTGCTGGTAAATCGTGTTAAAATTTGAGCTAGATTTGTGGGTTTTCCAGTAAATGTGAACCATGATTGTGACAGGAAATTGATTCTGGAGATTTATAAAGCAGCCGTGGTAAATTGTCTTAATGTGTAGCTGACGAGAATGAAATCTGCTCATTTAATAAGGACTTTTAGTTGGTCTTGAGATTTTACTGTCATGCACATACAAAGTCAATTCAGATTTACTCGCATGCTTCTCTATAATTGTACAGATATATCTTGTACATTATCACAACATATGTGGCACTCAGAAGCTCTTTGTCCCAAGTTTACAATGACAGACTGTGGTTTGGAAATAACACAGAATTACCTCTTTCCTTCTCTCCCTGACTGTCCTTCCCTCCCCCTCCCTGTCCTAATATAAATGCAAATGAGAGCTAAGATGACAAATTAGCTGCTAAAACTATTGGCAATTTAGGAAAAAAAATAGGTTTAACATATGTATTTTATACACAGAGACACACAGGCACAGGCACACACACATGCTGCTAAAACTTGTAAATTTTGCCGATAAGCAGACTTGGAATATATCTGCTATAAAAACAAACAAGAAATAGGCACAAGGCAAACAGCTGTTGAAACTGCTATTAGTCTAGATGTTCTATGAGTATAGATGTTCTGCAGGCGGTTTAGATGAATTATGACCTGCAGCTGTCATATTTAGGAGGTATTTTCATATGCATTTCAACTGCTTGTGAGCCCCACCAGTCCTGACCAGGTCAAAGGGGATGTTTTGCTCCACCCCTTGATTGTAGACAATGGCACAGGTGCTTGAAACAGAACATGGTTTATTGTGACAGGGCAGGGATCTACATTTCAACTGTCCTCAATTGCAATCAGGCAATTTTTAGGCACTGCCCAGGTACCAGTGGTAAGGTTTACTGGATCAAAGTCTTTTTGCCTCTCAGTTAAGTTCACTAGGAGGGTTTCTAGTCCCTTTTTGCTTATCAGGGAGGGTCCTGCTGAGCTGAGGCGGGAGGCCTGCATCAGTGATGGATGGTATGCCCACACTGAGGGCAGTGAGGAATGGTTCCTTAGTTTGCTCCCCTCTCATCCTGCTCACTTCTGTCTCCGATGCAATCTTTGCTGCTGCCTCCACCAGGTTCTCTTGATTTGTTGCTGTTTCCTCCCTGGTATTGCCTTCCTGAGCCCAGCGTCTCCTCTTCCTATGCTCTTCCCAGTAAGAGGAGCAAGATGACGGGACAAGGATAAAGGATAGTGGTCTGCCTCACTTCAATGGACCGGAATTGAACCAGGACCCTTCTTGCATATGTACTCCCAGTCCCAGATTCCTCTGGGAGTTCCACCTCTGCTTCATAGCCTCATCAGAAACTTCTAGGGCATCCCCCCCCCCCCCCGGACACATCAATCTTTTCTTCCTCTTCAACTACCACATTGGGAGTAGATCACCTATTTGTGTACCAGTTTGTACTGTCTTTTTCTCGTTGTCTTTCTTGGGTTCTGGCTGTCCTCTTTTCTCCTCCAGGGGTAGCTTCTCCAGACTTAGAGTGTCTCCAAGTGCCCTCCAGGTTCTCTCTATGCAGGTTCTTCTGGGGCTCCCTTAAAGAGTTCTCCCTCTCCCAAGTCCACTTTGGAATTTGCAGTCTGAAAATTCCTCAAGCCCTGGGAGGAGGCAAGGCAGGGGTGTTCACGCCTCACATCAAGTAATAAGGAGAACAAGAAATGCAAAGCAGAAAAGGAATTAGAAGAATTGTTTATAATTTCAAACTGTTCAAGGCTGATCAGCATCGTCTTAGAACAGCACAGCGTTAGAGCATAAGATATCTATGTGTTGAACACATCGATAAATTGAAAGGTTTCTGCACTGAATGAAAGAAAATGTTAAAAATCTGCTTATCTTCTGAATGGAGATTTTATTGTCCTCAGTAAATTTGATCTCAGCATTCCACGGAGTAACTCAGAAGAATACAATTATGTGCTCTCATATACAATGTAAGCTTTTGCCACTGTAACAAAGAGAATACCATATTGTTAATAACATCATAGACCCTAACTGAACTAAGAACAGAATGACAGCCAAGTTCTGTCCATGTCAAATCAGGGGCAAGTCCCCATGAAGTTCAGATGGAGTTCATTCCCAGTTATAGCATGGGAGAGTTACTCTTTTGGATCACAATTCCCAAATCCCTCACTATCCTGGCCAGTAAGTATCTTTAGTTCTGCTTCCATGTAAGCAGTTACATGATTGAATTGTTAATGTACATCATTCTGGAAATCATAGCTGACTATAGATGTGAAATGTAAATCTGGGGAGATTGTAATGCTCAGAACACCCCAAGACAGCAGAGACAGTGGCTGTTCTGAGATCTGTAATCCAAAAACATCAACATTTTCCATCATTGCATTCAATAAGCTGATTCCAGACTGGCAAGGAAAAACTCTTTGATTTTCTGTTACAACAGAAACTTATAGAGACATACTGTTGCAAATTAAATGGCATTCCCAATCCTTTTTATAGTTGACCTTTTCTCTAGTATGAGCTTACAGTTTGGAAAATGTGGTTGCCACTCCTTGATTATAACATTTAACCTAATCAGGGGCATTGATGTCCATTAGGGATTACTGACATCATTCAAATTGATATATAATAATTTAAGCCATTAAAGTCTTGTAATTATATGCTGGTTCCAGTAAGTCTCTCTGTATCTTGCTTGGTTTTCTCAATGAATAGCACAATGAATAGCAGCATTGTTCTGAAAATGGGAAGTTTGCGCAATGGCAGTTCTAATGGAAACAGGGAAGCATATTCCCTTGGATCATAAGGAAGCTCGTCCAGCAAACATCACTGCTATCACTTCGTATCTCCACTGGTACTCCACCATGTACCTGTGGAGATATGAAGCTATGGTTTTCCACTACATGAACAAGTCCTTATGAACTTTGGACTCATATTTACTCCTCTTCTGCCTCCCTTTAGTTTGCTAGACGCAAAGAGATTGGAAGCTTTCATTTTCAGTTTTAAGGAAATTCGTTGGGAAAGTTCCCACTCAAGGCATTTCCTGTTCAGTAGAGACTATTAAAAAGGAAGCCACTGGAGAACAGGGAAAGTGTGCCAGGAAGTGAGAAAGAGAAGCAGGTACAGAAAGATTGGGAAGAACAGATACTGTATAGACACTGCATGCTCAAGAGATGAGGAGGAAGAGGACAGTGGAACTGAGGAATGGGCCGATGCACATGAGTGAGCAAGTGGTGCCGGCAGTCTAGTGGTTTATGCCTATTTAACCACATTCTCCCTAACCTCTGAGCCTTCCTCTTTAGAACCTAGTGCTCCCCAAAGTCATAAGGGTTGAATTTTTTTAGTTTATGTCTAAAGAATATGAACCTGTCATGGGTCAATTGGAGGTCCAGCCAGAAGAATCTGATGAGACCTCATTGGCAAAGGTTGCAGCAATCTTGTCCCAACTGGAAGCATCAGAGGCAGTTTAAAAAGACTACACCAGATGGCCCAGGACTTGAAAGAACGGAGCTATTCTCCTTTCCATTTCTGCTTGAGACATGATATTATCAAGGAAGAATTGGAACCGCAGAGAAGAGACAATGGGATTGGACTACAGAATGGAGAAATGTTAAGAGAAGTATCCATGGGTCGAATGACCCCTTGTAAATGCTTCTTTAATAAAGATTTGTTTGTTATGAATACTGTTGGACTTTCCTGATGATGGCAAGATGTCCATAGATTATAATAATCATAGAACTGCAGGGCTAGAAGGGACCCTATGGATCATTAAGTTCAGCCCATATCAAGGAAGCTCAGCGGGGAATTGAACTCCGAACTTCTGACTTCACAACCAGATGCCTAAACCATTGAGCTGTACAACAGCAGATATCAACAACTACCTATCAACAGTCTGAGGACTCTCACTGAGCCTCAGACAATTTGATGTAGATACCTTCTCATATTCTTTTAATTAGTGGACAGCCTAACCTGCATTAGGATTCCCTACATATGACCATGGCTATGTTGCATTGAACAACTGGAGCATAATGAAGGCTGTCCATGTTCTAGAAATGGAGTACTATAGCAAGTTCTAATTCTCATGCTCTTATACTGTTTACTCCCCTGTGGCAGGAAGTAATGAAGCATCAGTCTTTTATTATTTATAACATTGGATTTCTCCGCTTATAATTCACTGTTTGGATATTTATGTGTGAGGCAGGACTTTTGAAAGGGAGACAATATTTGTATTCTGTGGACAGTCGCAGTGGCTAAGCACATTGCCTTAAAGAGAAGGAAGTCCCTAACTGCACCACACATAGAATGAATGTCAGTGGCTGTAAAATTTGACAGGCAGGAGGCAAATATTTGAGTATTTGGTGCAAGGGTGGGTCATAATCAGGGTGGAAGGAATCAGAGCCTCTCCCTGAAATTTTTGGGTGAGGTCCACCTTATCCCAGTCCACACACTGCCCAATTCGGTCCACATTCTTGGAAAAGTCTGATGTTGTAATGTCAGCCACAGTTGTTGCCAAATACTGTATATATGGTTGCTCCTGATGGTGGAGGGTGAGTAATCAAATTAAGGTATGGGTATGTTTCTGTTATTTTGCTGGATCGAAAATAATAAAATCCTTTTTAAAGGGCAAATGACAGATGGAGAGCTACCAGAGTGAGTATACAGTTGGAAGTGTTGCATAAATTACTCCTAATTAGCCTCAAAACACACAAACAGAATTGCCGGCACCTGGATGCATCCTTCCTTAGTAATGCTGTGGCCCACAGCATTTAAACTTTTATTGGTATGCATTTTGGTGGGAAAGACTACTCACTGTAACATCATTAGTGGCCTGGTGCAAAGAAAGAGGAAGCTTGTTTTAAGCAACAACCATATCTTCCTGAACTTGACACAAATTAGGAAGCAAAAGGGTGAGTTAATTGCACCATTTGAAAAGGCCTTCTAGAAGTGTAAACAGACTTAATGACACTGAAGGTGTGATCAGAAATTTCCTTTTACATCAGCTGAGAGACATTTCTGAGATGGTGCATTACTGGAATGGGGTGAAGAGCAGTTAAAAATAAGCACTATCATAACAACCAACACTAGTAGTTTCCTTAGCAGCAGGGCAGTAGCAAACTGTGGTCACTGTTCTATAGATTAAGTATGAATTGGAAAAGCAATCTGTAAGCCTGTCCCTGATTCTAGAAGCCTTCCCGTTGCTTAGTTGCACAACGGGTCTCACACAGAACATGGAAACAAGCACATGACAGGGAAGATGATGGAGGGGGACATATACGCTTGCCCTTCTGGTCCATGTTCAGGCAATAGGACATCGGTCAGTGCTTCTAAGACAAGTAGCTTACTTCATGTGATAAAAATACATGATAGACAGAGGGATAATAAATGCCACCATTTTCATGCATATTGCTTTGTATCTCTAGGATTCCAAATCTGTAGAACAGTGGCAGGCTCTATGAAGATGAATATGGCTGTCACTTCAGCTATTACCAAAATCCACGTGGCAGCAGAATAAATAAAATCTGCCATTCTATTTTGAAGAAAGCAATCTCTGAAAGGATGTTTCATGGGACGGCAACAGCCCACACTGACCGGAATAAGGAGGACAATGATGCTATATAGATTTCCACACAAATATAATAATTCAACAAAACATAATTTGAACAGGCAGATGTTAAGGATGGGCAAGGGGAATACTTTTGGTTTGCTTTTGTTTGGGTTTTTTTCGGGGAACTCCTATTTTATTTTTGGGCCCTTTTGGACACCAGGTTATTTGGTAATTCCAAAAGGGACTAAATCTTTCACATGCTTTAGTTATGCTTTTCCTCATTTATTAAATGGTTTATATATTAAAAATAGAGTTTGAGGGGAAGGTTTTGTGCAAGATGGGGAAGCTTTGCCACTCAGATGTTTGGCATTATAATACAAGTACATGTAATCCCAGCAGTCTGTTAATAGACACCATATTATCTGAGAGTCCTGGGAGCTGAAATCCCAAACATCTGGAAAGCAACATTGTTCCCAAACCTATAATAATAATGGAGATAGGAGAGACTTTTATGCAGTCTTCACATTGGATGTTTGTTGCTAGGCCTCTCAGAAAAATATGAACAGTAATTGTGGGCCATTCTGCAGTTTTAGAAAGCAGCAGAAGTGCTATACTATATGTATTTTCGAACATCAAATCTGGACATGCATTTATGAATAAAAATTCATTCTATACATTTCCAATTTGAAGGTTTCCATAGATGCTCCACAGGGCATAAATTTCTTCAGCCTACATACTTTTTGTCAGTGCATTAGTATTATCAACTAATATTAATACATGATGCATTATTTATATCACAGATAACTTACTGGGAGTTTTAACAACATGCACAACATTGTAGGCCCATCTTTTCTTCCAACAACATCACACAGACTTGAAGACCATTGGAAAAGAGACCAGGCACAGCTGCTCTTGACTGACAACATGCGACATGTGGCAGCAGAGATCTACACCTGTAATGTGTAGGAGTTCCAATGTCCACACAACGCCCTTCCTTATTACTGTAGGAAGAGAAGTTGCCAGTCACAGTTTTTTGTCTCTGTGTTCCCTCATGCATCAAACATTATTGTCACATAGGGTATGTTATCTCCTTCCCTCCCCACCCAGAGAGCCAAGAAACGAAACTGATTCACAATGACTTCATCTCAGTAGCCTTAAGAGCAATATCTTGTTGAGTTTCCACAGAGTCCCATCAACATAGCAATGTACGACTGCACTGCTTACAGAACACTTGGTTGTACTAGTGGTCATCTCTATGAAGAAAATTCACCCTCTGCTTGGCAGCTGCAATACTTGTGCAGATGACATGATCTCATGTTTTGATTCTGGAAGGAGTTTCCACTCAGAGAAAGTCAGCCACGGAGTCAAAAGAAGGAGAACAGTAGGGGTGCTGACTCTGCTCACCTGGACAGCAAAATAAACAGACTTATGGGGCATTTGGTCACTGGAGTGAGATGTATTAGATTCCCATAGCAATCATATCTACAATTCTGTATATATGTACAATATTTACATAGAGAGCCAGTATAGTGTAGTCATAGTGGACAGGGTGATGGACTATGACTCAAGAGAGATGTGTTTTAATCTCCACTTAGCCATGGAAACATACTGGTAGGTGGCAATGGTGAAACCTCTCCTTAGATATCTCACATACCTTGAATATTGTATTTTGGTCACAATAAGGCACATAACAAATGCTTGTACATGTATGTGAGTCCAACCTATACCTATAAATCAACAAGTGTAAAATTGTATCCTTGTTTGTCTTCTTTTCCAACTGTGCAATTCTTCATTTTTGGAGATATATAATTGCCCTCTCTAAAGAGGCAACACTATTTTTTTTCCTCTCACCCATCCCCCTAATGTGGAATCTCACAGATCTCTCCACCACAAGATATGCCTGGCAGAGGAAGTGAGGTTACATTCTTTAAAACGTCAAATCTGACAGCAGCATTAATGTTCTGTTATTTTGCTTATAAATGTGTCCAGCTCAAAATTATTATAATTTGCAGTTGACTATATAATGAGCCATATTGATACGCTCCAGAAGTTAAAGCACTGTGAAACAGACTATTCAAGCAGAATTTGACACTGATGCTGTATTGAAGCGGTAGTTCATAGGAAACTGTCTTTCGTAATTGTTTACTTCACATGCATTTGTAAGCTGTTTATAAAACAGCGTTCTGAAAGGACGACAGAATGAAGTGGCAAAGAGCTTGCTTTCAAAGGACTGGAATCCTATTGCTATTAGTTACACTTCCTAAGACTGATGACATCATTAGCTACAGCATTTTTTTGGAAATAAAACATGTATGATTTCCCCCAGGAAATATCCTGAGACTCCTGTGGATTCTTTCTTTGTTGTGGGGAAGCTGTTGGGTGCTACAGACTGCAGGAGAAGCCACAATCTTCAGTAAAATTATCCTGGCACAATGATTTCCAGAAATCAAAGACTTACAGAAGTCCTACAACCTCCAATAAATCGCCACAGCTGATGACAAGTTGTAACTAATGGCAACACAAGCCAAGGAGACGTTATAAAATTTGGTGGAAGAGCATAACTCAAGGAAGATTTTAAAAGTATGTGTATAAAACCAGGGCTATGCACAGGAAAAAAACATTTATTTTGGCTTGTTTTGGGAGGGGGGACCATTGACATTTTCATTGTTTTCATGCACCAATCTTTTGGTTTACCACAAATGTTTCAGGCTTTCTCGCACTGGTGCAAAAAAACAAAGAAACCAAACCCATACAAACTCACAAAAGAATCCCATGGGGGCCTCGGGCAAGGCAACAGAGAAAAGAAGACAATGGTAAAACCAGCAACAACAAAGACACAGCCGGGCAGCAAGGCAGCACAACACTGAAAGTGCCAGGAAGAAGCTGACACGCTCAGCTCACCCTGCAACCTTCAAAGCACGTGACCAAAACATTGCAAGCAGATGGTGGCTTGACACCTCTGGTCTCAGAGCCCGAAGTGTTGGGGATAGTATAAATATATGCCCACACATCACACCACACTTCCCTCCTCCCCGTCCACCCTGCTTAGTAGCTTTTTGATATATTAGCAGGATATGAGCTTTCATAACTTGCCCTGTCCTTTCAACTCTGATGGAGAGGTGTTGTGTGATAACACACAAGTAAAACTCTCCTTCCTTTTGCCCGTCCTGCTTGTTTCACAGATCTTCCTTCAGCTTTGATAGAATTCCAAGAAAGAAAGAAAGAAAGAAAGAAAGAAAGAAAGAAAGAAAGAAAGAAAGAAAGAAAGAAAGAAAGAAAGAAAGAAAGAAAGAAAGAAAGAAAGGGCAAATGGGGGAAGGAGCTCCCATCCAATTCACCCCCTGCCCACAAGAGAAAATAGGAGGGAAAAACTTTTGAGAAAACCTTCACATGGTGATTCGTTGCACTTCCCTGCATTCTCCCCCACTGCCTGCTGTCCTGCTCAGCTACTTGTTCCCCACCCCCAAAAAGGTCTCAGAAACATGTTTTGTTTTTTTTTGCAGGGATATTTAACATTTTTTACCATTCCTGCTGGTCAAGTGCACCCTAGGGCTGTGGAACGCCTTCATTCCTCCTGCTTTTCTTCCCCCCCTCCACCTTGATCTCACCCCATCCTTTGCTTTTTCCAGGACCTCACACACTTCTTAGGTTTTCACAAGGGCAAATGGCAGGTGGAGAGCTACCAGAGTAAGTACACAAAATGGAAGTGTTGCATAAATTACTCCTAATCAGCCTCAAAACGCACAAACAGAATTGCCGGCACCTGGATGCATCCTTTCTTAGTAATGTTGTAGCCCACAGCATTTAAACTTTTATTGGTATGCATTTGGGTGGGAAAGACTACTCATTGTAACATCATTAGTGGCCTGGTGTAAAGAAAGAGAAAGCTTGTTTTAGGCAACAGCCATATTTTCCTGAATTTGACAAAAATTAGGAAGCAGAAGGTTGGGTTAATTGCACCATTTGAAAAGGCCTTCTAGAAGTGTAAACAGACTTAATGACACTAAAGGCATCTGTCTGGTGAGGCCACTGTATACAGGAAGCTGGACTACATGGGCTGTACTTATTTAGGTGTGATCAGAAATTTCCCACTACATCAGAGGCATTTCTGAAATGGTGCTTTACTGGAATGGAGTGAAGAGCAGTGAAAAATAAGCACTATCATGACAACCAACACAACTACCACGTTTCCCTGAAAATAAGACAGGGCCTTATAGTAGTTTTTGCTCCAAAAAACGCATTAGGGCTTATTTTCAGGGGATTTTTTTAAAAAGTACAACACTCTACATTTATTTAAATACAGTCATGTCATTTTCTGGTTGCTGCACAATGGTGGAAGGTGGGGTTTCACTTAACTAGGGCTTATTTTGGGGGTAGGGCTTATGTTAAGAGCAATCATACTGGGGTTTATTTTCAGATTAGGTCTTATTTTCAGGGGAACAGGGCAGTTTCCTTAGCAGCAAGGCAGTAGCAAAGTGTGGTCACTGTCCTATAGATTAAGTATGAATTGGAAAAGCAATCTGTAAGCCTGTCCCTGATTCTAGAAGCCTTCCTGTTGTGTAGTTGCACAACGGGGCCTCACACAGAGCATGGAAAACAAGCACGTGACAGGGAATATGATGGAGGGATAATAAATGCCATCATTTTCATGCATATTGCTTTGTATCTCCAGGATTCCAAATCTGTAGAACAGTGGCAGGTTCTACGAAGATGAATATGGCTGTCACTTCAGCTATTACCAAAATCCACATGGCAGCAGAATAAATAAAATCTGCCATTCTATTTTGAAGAAAGCAATCTCTGAAAGGATTTTTCATGGGATGTTAACAGCCCACACTCACCGGAATAAGGAAAACAACGATGCTATGTAGATTTCCGCACAAATATAGTAAATAATAATTCAACAAAACATAGAAGTGCAAGGTCTCTGATAATTTGAACAGGCAGAGGTTAAGGATGTGCGAGGGGAATACTTTTGGTTTGCTTCTGTTTGGGGTTTTTTGGGGGGAGATTCCTAAAAGATGGGAATTTATAGGAGCCCCCCAAAAGAACCCCAAAATATATACACACATACACACTCAAAAAAGAAGGTAACACAACAACAGTTTCTGAGGAACAAAAATCATCAGACCTATGTGGCTGGCGTTTTACATCATATCATACATTCTTAACAGCATTATCATCAGGAAACAGTATAGATGAGAAAGAGGGGCATCATCAGACTCATGAGATCTTTTTGTCACCACTTGCCAGAACTATGACATTCAAAGTGAAGTAATGTCAGTGAAATATTGGAGTTTTGTTTCCCCCCTCTTTCAGAATCAGGAATCTATCATATTTCAAAAACTGTCTATTTTAAAGCCACAAAAGACTCTGAAAATGAAAGAAAGTACTTCTTTTGTGTTTTTCCCTGTTCAAGTCCCATCCTTAGATGGATGCTGCAATTCACTCAGTTTTTTTGAATATAAGATTGCAGTCCAGCTCTGGTGGAGTAAGGAAAGTGTGGGCCATGGGCTGCCCCCTGCCCCTAGAACCCAATTAGTTCTCGCACCTCCAAATCTTTTGGGCTTCACAAAATCCTACTGTCCACCTGGCTGGAAGATAAATGGAGAGTAAGGGCTGAACTGATGAATTCATTGGTTTCCCTTCCAACCAGCTGGTATATATAGATACACCAGCTGCTTGGAAGGGATCCAATAACTAAAATTATTTATATATATACTGGATCAAACCATGTAACTTACACGTGTTGTGACATATGGTTTCATTTCAAGCTGGAGATACAGTATTGTGAACTAATTAGTCCATATGCAGTGTCTGTAGTTGGATCAATGCACCTGTGTGTTTTTGCAATGTTTATTGCACAAAGACACACACACAAACACAAGCACACACCACAATGACAACTGATACAAAAGATATTTGATGAATTCAAGACTAGACTATTACAGCATACTTATTTCTCAATAAGCTATTTTAGTCCTTTGGAGAATTCTCTGTTTTCTCATAGTCTGTTTACTATCTGAATGTTTTTAGAGACCATTCTTTGCTAAAATTAGGTAATGGAAATCAGAACTGAAAACACAAATTCTTCCCTTTTTCTCTGCAGGGAAAAGCAAATGAACAAAAAGTTTAATTACTTCCTGATCAGAAAGCCTTCTACCTACCTAAATTTTGCATTTTTGTTTTGCTTTTAAAATACGAAATATGAATATACCTTTCATACTCAGCAGTAGGGCATGCATTCTTTTTGGCATGCACTTTGTTTAGCCGATTTTGGTAGCAGATATTAGGGGTAGTGATTAATTGAGAGCTGATGGACTACTAGGGATAATTTGATGTTCGGATGGGAAGAGCATCCTAAATGGCATAACCTCAACACACACACACACACACACACACACACACACACACACACACACACACACACACACACACACACACACACACACACACACACACACACACACACACACACACACTATGGTGCCTATAAAAATGTGGGTTTACTCTGAGTATGCTGGTGCTTCCCATTTGGAGGATGAAAGTTAGAAAGATGGACATGACCTTTACATAAGATTCTTTTACAAGCTGTGATCAGAAAGACTTCTTAAGAAAAAGCAAGTAGCTCAGTTTCCTTCCTCTTCTTTGTTTTAAAGAATTCTGAGGACATGATTGTTTGCTTAAAGCTGACATAGGACAAATTTAAGTCCTCAGAATTCTTTAAAACAAAGAAGAGGAAGAAAATTGAGTTTCGGTCCAGTTTCATTTTATTGGTGTGAGATTTGGGTGGAGGATGGACGATTTTTCATGGGATAGAACTCAGATCATAAGCAGAGTCTTGACTGTGGTATTACAGTTTAACCTCTGCACCATTATACAGGCCCTGAGATAGCATGTTTCTTAGAGCAAATGAAGCATGTGTGACTAATTACAAAACAAAAGCAAGCCAATAGAACTGATTAAGGTGCCTTTCATTAGTTATCATGATATACAATATCATTTTAAATTGTTTATTTATTTAAAGACAAGTTAGTTGGTGGATTTATTGTTTCTTTGATTGATTTGTTTGTTGATTTTTAATTATATATTGTTTTTATTTATTTTTTCTTTGTTGTATGCTTTGCTGTAAATAAACCATGAGACCATTTTGTGCTGGGACAATTTAACATTTTTTATCACTCCAGGGAGCTCCACTTTTATTGACGTGTTAATTTTATTCTCTATTTTTTATTTTTGATTAGCTTTATTCTCTATTTTGGGCCTTAACAATGTAGGGTCATATTCAATTATATGGGCCAAAATAAATTGGTTGTAATTCACAACATCTTTTGAAAATAATAAGCCACTCCATTCTCATCTTTCCAATTTTAAATTCCTTTTTCTCTTCATTTGTCATTGTGGCATTCGCTCTCGTACCCCCTTGCTTGACTGTCAAGACTCAGAGCACACAAAGGCAAACAATCCCCTCTTTTACACTGCTGCCACCAGGTGATCACTAAATCACCATTACTTATGGAAGATAAAGATTCAGGTCCACACTCAAAGTCTTATAGGACTTTTGTTTATAGATTACAGAAATTGATATTGATTCATGAATATCTTCTTTAAGTAAATTTATTATTAAAAACAACCTTCTTTTTGATAATACACTCCTAACTGTAATCATACCTCAGAATTACCCAAACTCCACATTCTAACTATTTCTTTCTCTCACACTCCACTCCAACTCTGACTCCCTCCTGACTCCTAAGGCTCTGCCTCTTATAAGATCTCTCTCAGCTCCGCCTCTCAGCAACATGAATATACATGAACAATTAACATACTAAAACACGAACCATTGGCAAAATAAAAGGGGAATGCTACAGTCAGATTCCTCATCCATCTGCTTACCCAGGTGAAACACAAGACAGAGTTCATGACTCGTCAGAGGTCACAATTTTAACAAGATGTTTCCAGCCCCAGCAGGAAAATATACAGTATTCCTAATTTCCTTTTTAGCTGCCCACCATAACTACTACTATTTTCCTCTGTTGAATTTTGGTAATGGACACCAGTGGCATCAGTGGATTCAAGCAACTTGGAAGCAATATCCAGTCTTTCTCAGGGTTTTACTGGATGACACAAGTAACTTGAATCTAGAAAGAGTGCTCCCTCAAGTGGTGAAATAGGTATATTTGTGAAAGCACATTAAAAGGAGAAATGCGTGTCATGAAGACTACTTGACCTTTGTCTAATTCAAATGCCCACTTGGCCATGAAAGCTCACTGGGAGAGTGAAACAGGCAAACCAACTCCTTAAATTACCTTGGAAGCCTTATTAGGGTTGCCGTAAGTCAATTTTGACTTGATCACAGAGAACATACACATGTGTGTATACACACACACACCATTCAAATAAAGCTTTAGCTACATTCAGATAAACTTTGCTAGAGTATTTTCACTGCCCTTTGAACATATAACTTGACAATGAAAGTTTCTTGGCCACCAAAACACAATGGAAAGAAATCTTTTGGAACAGGTTATTTTTAGAACACTGAAAGCACTTGAAATAAGGTTCACTTTTGCAGAGAAACGCTGAAACTAGAACTGTTCAACAGAGGCTTTGTGGACAGTGAACGTATAATTCCTCTAAAACTTTGGTTGATGCATGTTTGATGTACTCAGTGAAGGTCATCTGGTTCTAGATGAAATTGTCCTTTTCCTACATTTCAAACCACATCCAAATTAAATTGAGGTATTAGGATTTATTTGGCTACTATCACATTCCTTTAAGTAAAATATCAAAGAGGAAGCCAGAGACTTCACACTGCTAAAGCATATGATGCTCTTTCAAATGATTTTGCCTCTTTTATAAAGTATAATATTGCACTGCACATGTGTTTTGCTTGCAGATTTGCATTTGCTTGTATAATAAATAAAGAGGGCTGATTGAGACTTTCCAAAGACTTTCCATATAGCGTGTATTTACAGTAATCCAGCCAAAATATAACTAGGATGTGTTTTGCCTTGGTCAGATGAGACCTTTCAAGAAATGGGTTCAGCTGGTGTACTAGTTCTAACTGTGGAAAGGCACTCTTGGCCACTGCCAAAAAAAAGAGGAAATAAGGAAAAGATCTTGGAAAACTTCATACCATTTCTGCAGAGTGCTTACACTCTGTGGGTCTCAAACTCCTTGTAGGAGTGGCAAGTCTGCACTGGCTGGTCCTCCCTCCCTCTTGCTTTTCTTCACCACCCAGCCTCAATATCACCCACTCTATTTCCAGGATCTGCCAGTCCTCCAGGTAATTTACTCTAGCTCAGCCAGAGGAGTAGCAGGGAAAGAAAAGAGCTGAAGTGAGACCAAAGGATGAGAAGGAACCCTTTCAGCATTTCTGCTTCTTCCTCACTCTGACTGACTGCTGGCAACAGCCGACTCAGCATTATTTGATAGTGAATTTCCTTGGGCCACTTGATAGACAAGGAGTGAAGGAAAGAGCAAATGGAAGAGGGGGAGATGAAAGAATCTGAAGCTTTCATGTCCTTCTCTTTTATTAAAATGAAGCATTTGGTTTTAAGAGGCTCTCTGCTGGGAACCAACAAGAAAACATGAAAATGAAAGTAATGTACTGTTCCATGCTTCCCCATGCTTCCGATTAAAGCAAAAGTCCTATTTCTAGTTGTCACCATCCTCTGTCAAAACATTCAGCTTTCCTGAAGACGGCTGAAAGCACTGCACTGTTCTTGAAATAGATTACCACTCTCCTGCCCAAACACCAAATCTCTATCTCAAAAACCCTATCTAAACTCCTCCTGTGGAGTATCTTATACCTCATGACTCCGCCTCTCCAGCACTACCATTGGTCTATGCAAATAACATATGAATATTCATGACCTGGGTGAACACCCCAGTGCCTTCTCCGTAATTACGATCAGCAGAGAAAGCCCTCCTCTTGGTCCCATTGCCAGTCACATGACCTGATGTACAACTAGCAATGAGAGTGGCAGCTTGTTGATTAGCAGCAATTTGTCACCACGATCTGTGCGATTGCACATACCCTGATGTAAGTCCCTAATAAGATTCTAGCTGGATGAGAATAAGTTATGCTGAAATCAAGAGTAAATATGCAGAAGACATTGTGGTGAATCAAACATGGTTGACAACTTCAGTTTACAATGGCTGCAGTCCTAACACACAGTTCAGCTGCTTCAGCATGACTTCACTTTAATAAGATTTAAGCAGCCCAAATATATTAGCATGTAAATACTGCTTTCTTGGGCATGACATACCAGTAATCTTTGTGTAGAAAAGGAAGCCAAACATTTCAAATGAAATACAGTGCTTATTTTTCAAAGAATCTGCCTGACTATAAATAAGGTTTTGAGAAATGTAGGTGAAAATGCCAGCCACCCAGCCTTCTTATCTAAGCAGCAGTAAACTATTCACTTTCATCATTTGTATTCATGGTGCATTGATGCCAATGGAAAGAGTTCCTTTTATCATAGGATTTTCTGAAGGCTGCAAGCCTCATGGCAATGCCTCAGACATTCCCCAAGAAAGCTCCAGTAAGGCAGATTTCCTTGTGAAATACAGGAGGTGGGCTCAATAGAAGTTTCTTCTATGGAATTCGTGATAGAAAGAAGAGCCTAGGCAACTATTGAAAGGGTATGTTTCATCTGGGTTTTCTTGTCTTATAGAAGTAGATAAGAAAGAAGGAAAGGAAGAATCTATAGAACAAGGATGAGTAAGGTACCATGGTAGGAGATCCTAACAAGAAGAGGAGTCTAAGAAAGGTGGGGGCTTCAAAAAGAGAAATTCTAAAGGCACAACTACAAACAATTCCAACAAGAAAAAAGGGGGGGGGAGGTGGCAAAAAAGGCCAGTCACAAAAAAGGCAAAAGGTCACAAAAAGCTCAGGGAAGACCTAAAAACCAAAATAGACATGTACACATGTACAAGGGAAGAAGGACAAGCCACCAAGGATGAGTACAGACAAGTAGCAAGGAAATGCAGGGATGGCATTAGGAGGGCAAAAGCAGCAAATGAGCTGTGGTTAGCTAGAGACACTAAAAGCAATAAAAAAGCATTCTTCAGGTATGTGAGTAGCAAAAGACAAACAAAAGACATAGTGGCCTAGCTCCGCAATGGAGATGGAAAAATGATAACAGAAGACAAAGAAAAGGCAGAGGCGCTCAATTCCTATTTTTATTCAGACTGTTCCCATAAGACAGACTATGAACTTCCAAACAAATTGGAAATGCAAGTGGGGGGAGGGGATTACAGCTAGAGATGGATAAACAAATAGTCAAGGAATACCTTACCACCTTGAATGAGTTCAAATCTCCAGGGCCAGATGAACTGCATCCAAGATTACTGAAGGAATTGGCTGAAGAACTCTCAGAACCGCTATCCATTATTTTCTTAAAATTATGGGAAATGGGTGAGATGCCAGATGACTGGAGGATGGCTAATGTTGTCCCTCTCTTCAAAAAGGGCAAAAAAGGAGGAACCTGGGAACTGCAGGCCAGTCAGCCTAACATCAAACCCAGGCAAAATTCTGGAACAGATCGTAAAGCAATCATTGTGCAAGCACATAGAAAACAATGCAGTAATAACTAGAAGCCAACGCAGATTTGTCAAGAAGAAATCCTGCCAAACTAATTTGATCTCATTTTTTGATCACGTTACCTCCCTGATAGACAGTGGCAATGCTGTAGACATAGTATATCTTGATTTAAGCGAAGCTTTTTGACAAAGTGCCCCATGATATCCTGATTAGCAAGCTAACTAAGTGTGGTCTGGATAGATCAAATGTCAGGTGAATACACAATTGGCTACAGAATTGTACTCAGAGGTTTATGATTAATGGGTCCTTCTCTAACTGAGGGGAGGTGATCAGTGGGTTACCCCAAGGCTCAATTAATGGGCCTGGTGCTTTTAAATATATTTATTAATGATTTGGATGAGGGAGTTCAGGGAATGCTTGTCAAATTTGCAGATGATACCAAATTGGGCAGGATAGCTAACACCCTAGAAGACAGAAACAAAATTCAAAATGATCTTAATAGGATAGATCACTGGGCCAGAAACAAAAGAATGAAATTCAACACAGATAAGTGCAAAGTACTGCACCTTGGAAAAAGAAACAAATTGCACAGTTACAAGATGGGGGATATCTGACTCAGCAAGAAGAGCGAGAAGGATCTTGAAATTGTTGTAGATCACAAGCTAAATATGAGCCAACAGTGTGATGTGGCTACAAAAAAGGCTAATGCTATTTTAGGTGTCATTAATAGAAGTACAGTTTCGAAATCCTACAAGGTGGTAGTCCCCCTCTATTCAGCACTGGTTAGGCCTCACCCTGAGTACTGTGTCCAGTTCTGGACACCACACTTCAAGAAGGATGCTAACAAACTGGAACAAGTTGAGAGGAGGGTGACAAGGATGATCAGGGGGCTGGAAACCAAGCTTTAGGAGGAAAGGTTGAAAGAATTGGGCATGTTTAGCTTTGAGACAAGAAGACTGAGGGGTGATACAATAACACTTTTCAAATATTTGAAAAGCTGTCATACGGAGGAGGGGCAAGATCCGTTCTCGATCATCCCAGAGTGCAGGACACGCAACAATGGGCTCAAGTTAAAGGAAGCCAGATTTTGGTTGAATATTAGGGAAAACTTCCTAACTGCTAGAGCAGTACAATGGTAGACCCAATTACTTTGGGAGTTGGTGAGTGCTCCAACACTGGAGGCATTCAAGAAAAAACTTAGATAATCACCTGGTAGATATATTTTGATTGTATTCCTGTATTGATCAGGGTGTTGGACTTGATGGCCTTGCAGGCCCCTTCCAACTCCACTTTTCTATAATTCTATGATTTTATCATTCTATAGTTTCAAGAGAAAAAAATAGCAGTGTGCTCCATTTTAGTTGAGACAACAATAAATACGTAGTTGCCCAATTAAATGACCAGGTTGATTTCAATGCTTTTATGGTACTAATAAATCCAACAATGATTATTCACAACCAAAATCAAAATCAGATGACCATATCAAGAACACATGGTTGTAAAGGGAGGGGATCACTCCTATGGCCTGGGTCAGTAATACTGATGTTCTGGGTTAAGTAACTCAATTAGGGAATCATCAGTTACCAAAGTGAGTTTTCAGTTTCTTCCAGAACTCTTTACCAGACAAAAATAGTACAAATGTTGAGAACAGGAAGAAGCAAAATCTCCAAAATTATTGGACCAATTGTGATAACCCATTATTGTTGAATGCAAATAGCTGTGCAAGCTCCATGTTGCCTTGCGAACAGCCAGCTTTCAAAAACAAAGGTTATCACATCTTTTTTTTTTTTTAAAAAAATCTTCCTCCCCTCCTCCCTAGCTTCATACCATCTTTGCTTGATGAAGAGTTCTGAGTAGAGATAGGCACCTTGATGGACCACAAACTATGAATTTCCAGCTGGCTAACCAGCAAACTACAAATTGGTTCATTGGTTCGATGTGGCTTTTTAAAATTTGTAGATAGCGTGCCGCTTCCTACTGCCCATCATCTCTCTATTTTGCCCTCTTCTGCCTCCGCCACCTCTTCCCACACTGCCACCACCATCTGCTGATTGGTGGGCCATAGGCAGACAGGGAAAGCTAGGCTGCCGGAAGGGAAGCTGGCCACTCTTTGCAAAGACAGTGGAGGTTCCCTTCCACAACCTGGCTTGCCCTGTGTGTGTATGCCATAGTTAGAAGCTGACCACTGTTTGCAGAGATAGTGGCGGCAATAGTGGAAGTGGAGTAAGATGAGGACAAGGTAGGGAAGTGACAGGGACAGTTGGAAGGGGCGGGAGGAGTGAAAAGGGAACAGGAGGGGACTGTGGGGACAGTGAACCAGGAAGTTCATAAATCGCTCCAAAATTCATTATTTTAGGAAAGTTTGGGTTCTCCAGTTTGGATGAACTTGAACCAATCCAAAGCAATGTACTGGTGGTTTTCCTCAAATTTCCTGGTTTGCCCTGGGCTTCATGCCCATCTTTAGTTCTGAGAGATGCCAACAGCTCTATTTGTTTGTAAGTTCTCAGTGATCCTACCCAGAACTTTGTTTCACTACTTTCAGACTGCTTTTACCTCGTAGAGTTTGGGGGAACATTTATGACACCACAGAACAGTGATGGCAAACCTTTTTGAGCCGAGTTCCCAAACTGCATAGATCATCAAGTCCAGCTCCTGTCCAGGAGGCCCAGGATCTCACCATTTGTAAGCCACTTATTCTACAAAGAGCATATTTAGAAACATACCTCTGGTGACTGTGAATAAAGCATAGTGATTACTGGTTAGGTAAAGGTAAAGATTTCCCTTGACATATAGTCCAGTCGTGTCCGACTCTAGGGCGCAGTGCTCATCCCCGTTTCCAAGCCGTAGAGCCAACATTTGTCTGTAGACAGCTTCTGTGGTCACGTGGCCAGCGCGACTAGACATGGGTTACCTGTTGCCTAACCTCAGTTTACATTTGCTCTTTATAGCTTTTCTGTTAATAACAACAGTAACAACAATAAGAATCTAAGAACTGTAGAGCTGGAAGGGACACTATAGATTATCAAGTCTAGCCCCTGTCAAGGAGGCACAGTAGGGAATCAAACTCCCAACCTCTGATTCCACAGCCAAATATCGAAACAACTGAGCTATCCAGAAGTTCTTCTCTTTTTGTATCTTTACGTCCCTATGAATCCCTGCACCACTTCTCTGCCCCTCCTTTTCCTTCTGCCACATTTACTAGGGCACCAGGATGCCAGTAAGATTTTCGTCTTTCTGCCCTACCTCCCATGGATAGATTCTCATCTCTCCCACAGACACTTTGGCACCCAGACTGCCACAAGAAGAGTGCCCTAGATATGAAGACCAATGTAATTCTCCACGACTCTTCATTCCATTCCAGTCATGATCTTCATAAGTGTTACTGACTGAGGCCATAGGAATGAACCCCTCCCTAGATCTGGTCATATGATTTCAGTTATGAATAATCATTGTTCAATTTACTAGTACCATAAAAGTATTGAAATCAACATGGTCATTTAATTGGACAACTATGTTTTTCTTCTTTTTAAAACATAAAATTGCCCTCGCACTCTCCATCTGCTCAGCAAGACATGGGGTGTGTGTGCGAGAAGCATCACATTTTCCTCTGTGAAATCAGTTTGGCAAAGAAAGAAAAACATGCCTGTGTGATTTACAGAAATGCTTGCAGGTTTTAAAGGGAAGCATGGTCTCCCATCTAGTGTTCTAACTAAATAATAATACATCTTTTGTTGCTCTGACTCAACTGGTATAATGTTATACACACACAAATTATCCTTAGGGATGAATTCAGTAAACAGAGGTTCTGAAGCTTGAGATTTATCAGACTGAGGAAAAGGGACCCTGAGGAAAAGGGAAGGGTTTTGTTGTCAACAGTGTAGCATTGCTCATGTAGTGTTATGGACAGGGTAGCCTAAATTATTTGTTCTTGTCAGTTTCTGCTATCCAAACAAGATACCTCAGAGAGGAATGTTCAAAGCTCCACAGGATTCCCCACCTCTAGGCAAAAGCAAAGTAAAAACCATTGCAAATTTTTGAATTTTGGTTAAAAACCTCTACCTGCACAACAGAAGTGCAGGAACTTATCTTCGAGTCTCCCCAGAGTAGACCACCCCCTATTGTCTCATCAACTAGCACTTACAGTCTGAATAACTCACTTTGAGATATTGGTAAGGGAAAAAATAAAATGTTTCCTTGACTCACCATTGAATAAACAGCATACTAAACATAAATGACTGCTTAGAGTAAGAGACCTCAACAGAATTGCAACCTGCTTCCAGCAGAGTCATACAGACTATATTCTCATAAATGCACCCTAACTGCATAACTGCTAACTGCCATCAGACTAAAAGAAAGGGAAAAGTACAGAGTGGCATGGCTGTCTTTGAAATCAGGCAGGGCAAGAACAATTGCTTACAACTGGATGGATTGACAGTCACCCCAGCCTAGAAATGTCCCTCCCTGCCAAACCTACTAAAGGCAGCATATGAGGCTGCTAAAACTCCAACAAGAACCACCATTTGTTTTCAATAGGGTTTCTATTATTTATACGAACTGCTTGAGAGCAAAACTAGCATTCTTTCCCTTTCCAAAGCAAAGCACACAAGTGCAGTACAACTTGCTGATTGTTAAAAAGATACAAACAGCCTATCTGCTACTTCTAACCCCTAGAAGTCCATGTCACAAAGTGATAGCCATTGTCTTATTGTGTTATTTCTTTTATTGACATAACTGTAATTAACGTGCACAAAAAATCTCTCCTGCTCTCATTCTTTTGTAAAACATGCCACAAAATATTACACCATCTCATGGAATGAGAAGAATCATTCTGCATGAACATTTGTTCTCTTTCATTTTGAACCTGGATGAAGTAGTTCGGATTTAGTAGCATCTGGTTGTGCTTATTTTCCCGGGCAGTGAGAAGTTCCAGTAGCACAGCACTTACCAAGGTTTGGGGAAGTTGGTGTTTTTCTTTTTGTTTGGAATTTACATCACAGAATCTGTCACCTAGCTAGCATGACTACTTGCCTAGAGGATGATGGGAGCTGGGTTTTCAAGGGTAAAGTTTTGCAAGCTTCATTTTTAGCATTGGTCATGATCTTTCTAAATAAGTTTGCTTCTGAATTTTGAGGGCGGTCCCTGGACGACTGATGATCTTTAAAAATATCTATATTTCTTTATAAGCAATGTAGAAATGGAGAAATATGTTTTTGCCATATTTGACTTTTTTTAAAAAAAACCCTTTCTGTTCTGAAGATGAGGGAAAACACAACTTTTAATAAATTATTCAAAAACACACTGAAGTAAGATTTCCAGCCAACTGCACCATCCAAATTGAATTGATACAGCTACAGCTTATTCCCAATAGGAAGAGAAGATGTTTTGCAATGATCTGTTTCTACCCACTAGAGGGCGGAAATACAACATACAATTCTGTACTGTTGGTCGCTTCCAATTGGCAGGATATATGTATCACAGTTTGACAGACTGAGAAGACAACATGACCACAAAAACAGGGGTCGGAGTGGCTCATTCACAACAAGGTCTTTTCATCCTCTGGTTGAAATGGCCTCACCAGCGTTTCCTATGTTCATGTAACTGAAACAAATTAAGCCACTGCAAAACACAAACAAACAAACAAAAATACATGAAGACTTCTGTCTAACAGGACAAAGCAAGCACCATTCTTTCTTCCATTCCTTACAGTTCTTTGCTTCACCTGCAACAGCCAGCTGGCTGTCCTGGAGAAATGTTCCTCCAGAGATACACTCCAATGATTGCTGCACCCCTCTCTGTGAATTGATTTATAATGCATTGTTTGTGAATGTAAAGGTGTAGTTTCTGCCACCATCTGGATTAGCTGCTGTGATGTCACATTACTGAGATAAAACATTTTACCTGTCTAGGGAATGAATTGCAATACCAGTTTTGCAATAATACACTGTACGTATGCCTGCACGGATGCTTGTATAAAAACGTTCAGTTTCATCTTCTTCAGTACTGGTACTTGGAGCATCAGCTTGGATGATGATTATGCTGAATAGATTTTCCACTGAGTCTGATTGATATTATTTGATCAGATTTTGCATTATAGCATCTTACTACCTGTGCTACATCTTGCCTCAATTTCTTCTGAATTTGTCATTTCCAGAGTAGAACATGTTGTAGTTGCCTGACTGAAAATATTCCATTCCTGTCCACTCTAGGTCACTGACATCAAGTGCTGCAATGTTTATATATTCCATAGTTATAAATTCCATTTCTCGGTTTAGGGTTTCCAGTTTGTCTTGATTCACACTCCTTGCATTCCATGTCTCAATTGCATGTGTTGTACAGCTGCAGATTTTCCTTTCACTTCTATGCACACCAGCTATTAGGATTCCTTTCAGCTTTCCTCTAGTTCAGCGGTCTCCAAACTATAGCCCGCAGGCCACATCTGGCCCACCTGCCATTTTATCTGTCCTGTTCCCTTTAGCCCATTCACACATGCATGGAAGTGGGCGGGGAGGAAGGAGGCATCCATGCAGGCATGCACACCGGGGGTGGGCAGGCAGAAGTGTGTGCATGCAGATGCTCGTAGACGTTCCTTCAGCCCTCAGAAATGTGGAAAATATACAATGTGGCCCTCACGCTCAAAAGTTTGGAGGCCCCTGGTCTAGTTACATCATTAGCAACAGAGGTATTTATACTTGTTCTTTGATCTTCCCCAGTAGCAGACTGAGTGCTTCCTAAGCTGGGAGTGTCATCTTCCAACACAAAATGTTTCATTTTGGACAACAAAGGGAGAAAAGCAAGAGCTCTCTTCAAGAAGATCCAAGAAATGAAAGGGAAATTTAAACGTAGATTAGGAATGCTGAAAGACCAACATGAAAGCACACTATCTGACCAGGAGAAAATCAACAGAAAGTGTAAATAGTAATTCTGAAGACCTATATATAGAAGAAATAAAAGGATGACAGACTCCTTTGAGAAGAAATTCTATGACGAAGAACCTGCAGTTCTAGAATGTGAAGAGAAAGCTGATCTGAAAGCACTGGGAAGAAATAAATAATCAGGCATAGATGGGAAACCAATAGAACTTTTTCAAGCTACAAAGACTGAATTTGTCAAAATCCTAACAAGAGTATGCCAACAAATATGGAGAACTGAACAATGGCCCACAGACCGTCAACATTCAATATATATTCCAACCCCCCAAAAAGGAGATGCCAGGGAGTGAAGCAACTATAGGACCATTGCTCTAATCTCCCAAGGAGGCAAAGTGATGCTCAGGGTATTGCAGCAAAAGCATTTACTTTATATGAAGTGAGAAATGCCTGATATTCAGCCTGGATTCCGAAAAGGGCCACTTGAGATCAGATTGCAAATATCCAGTAGCTATTGGAGCACACAGAAGAATTAACTAAGATGATAAGTCTGTGGTTTATAAGCTACAGCAAAGCCTTTAACTGTGTGGATCACATGAAACTATAAGTTGTTCTGAAAGAAACAGGTGTGCCTCAGCACTTCATTGTCCTGATACATAACCAGTATCGTGGACAACAAACTACCATTAGGACAGATAAGGAGAGTCAGAATGGTTTCCTATAAGTAAAGGTGTCAGACAGGGCTGCATTTCATCCCATTTCCTGTTCAATCTATACACACAACATATCATATAGAAAGTAATATTCAGATGAAGGAGGACTGAAAATTAGTGGAAGAAACATCAATAGTTTAAGGCATGCAAATAATGCTATCTTACTGGCAGAAAGCAGCAATGATCTGAAACAGTTTTTAATGGAAGCGAAAGAAGAAAGTGCTAAAGCAGAACTCCAGCATTAAAAAGACCAAAATCATGATTATGGAAGAACTACACAATTTTAACACTGACAATGAAGAAATTGAAATAGTTATGGATTTCGTATACCTTGGCTCAATCATCAGTCCTAATGGAAAGTGCATCCAGGAAATCAGAAGACCGAGTCTTGGAAGGGCTGCAATGAAAGGCTGCACATTGTCGTCCCCCCCCCCCCCAGTGAGCTGGGTATTCATTTTACCAATCTTGGAAGGATAGAAGGCTGGGTCAACCTTGAGCCGGCTACCTGGGATTGAACCCTGGGTCATGAGCATAGTTTTGGCTGCACTACAGCAGTTTAACTACTGCACCACAAGGCTCTTCTAAAAGGAGACAAAAAGGCAGTCAAGGAGAGATGGAACTGATGAAGGAGAGGTCCAGGAAGATGTGGTAGAAAAGCAGATCACTGAAGTCAGTTTAGTAGATATAAGAGTGCTGAGGTAGGTCATGAAGGAAGATCTCTGGGCAGAGAAACCTGTCCTATTTAGAATCCCTAAGGTAGGAGCAGAAATAAGCCACCTTATTTGGGAGAACGAGAAAACGAGAGTGGCCCGGTGGGCCAGATAGGCGGGGTATGTATGTATCAATCAATCAATCAATCAATCAATCAATCAATCAATCAATCAATCAATCAATCAATCAATCAATCAATCAATCAATCAATCAATCAATCAATAAATAAATAAATAAATAAATAAATAAATAAATAAAAAAGGGGAGAGAGGATGTCAGGACTAAGAAGCTAGTTCCCCGGAGAAGAGTAGAGAAGCAGCCATAGACTGACCCAAGATGGAAGAGTGAAGTTGCCAAATGCAAAAGGTCTTGGGAAGTTCCTCAGGGAAGAAGGGAGGACTGATCACTGGAATACAGTAGGTTTGTATAAGCCACTGTTGCAGTATCCCCTGTCTGGCATATATGTGCTCAATGATGTATTCCGAGGGAAACTGGGAACCCAATGTTAAAACTCCCCAAGGTTAAGCAGGTACCCCTGGACACAATAACTGGAGGTGATCTGCTATGTTAAACTTAAAGTTACCAGTTAAAGCTACCGGTTAAAAACATTAAAGTTCAAAGAGCTATTTAATTAAAGCTGCCGTTTCACATGCTACTGACTCCCATGTCACAGAGGTGAATATGGGTGAGGAATATAGCCAGTGGAGGAGAGAATAACACCAAGGCAACAGCATCAAACATGGAAAGGTCTGAACGTATCGTCCGTTTGATATCTGTGTTTTATTTTAATTTAAGAACAATGTGGTGGAGATGCAAACAAACAAACAAACAAACAAAAAAACAAAGACTCCAAGATTATTTCAGAATTGTCCAAAAAGAAGAAAGAAAGGATTCCATATCAATTACAATAGCCATAGAACTACAGTATCAAAATGATTCATCAAAAAGTAATTTCCTTTTTGGGAAAACAAAAACATTGTGAAACTGCCCGAATTAATCAATGCCAATAGCATTCCATAGAGACTCTTACTTTTATAGGTTGTTATTTAGCCACTCGATGTAATTATTGACCACTCTCTCTCCTGCAGTTAGGATGAATGGGCTGGTGGTAAATAGTAGAATCCCATGAACAGCATCCTCAACATGTTCATGTATTACTGGAACTCCTGCCTCCCTAAGTCGTGAGACATACATGATTCCATCATCCCGCAAGACATCATACTGACATGTGAGAACATATGTGAGGGGCAACCTATGCAACTTAACATCATCAACCAGTAGCGGTGCTGCTCTTGGATCCAGCAGCCCTGGATATTTCTGTCCAATCTTGGAATTCTCATGTTTGGGGATGGTATAAATGTGCCCCTTTTTAAACCTTTCAGGTAGCCAGTTACTCCAGTTTACAAACTTCAATAAATTGCTTGCTTCAGGAGGAACATGTTGGTTGGTCTCCATTGCTTCCATCAAAGAGAGGTCAGTTGTAAAGTATTCACTTAAGAATCTGAGCATTAATGATTTAGGTAGAATTGGCATGTCTTTATTGTCTCTATAGGAGGGCAAATCCAAATCAAGGGTCTGAAGAGCAGGGTAAAGCAGAGCTTGGATCTTCAACTGAACATCGATGTCGGGGTCATGTAGAAGCTGTAAGAGTTAACAGGGGAAAAGTGATAACAGATTGGAGATTTGTTGTTGTTTTGTTTGTTTCCTCCCAGGACACATGGCCAATCTAAGCAGAAAATATGTTTAATATTTCATAATATAAGAAGAAACAGGAAGTTTAAAAATCCAGATATTTACAGTAGTGTTTAAGGAGTTCGGTTTTAAAGAAATTCATACTGGGGACAAGGGTTACCCCAGTTTGTTTAAGAGACTAATTCAGGGCTTCCAAACGGTTCCAAACTTTGCCTGAGATTATCTATATCCCCATCTGATTCAGTCATGCCCCCAGATTTGGATCAATTGGTAAATTCAGATCACCAGCCTCCCATTGACATAAGCTGAATAACCAAAAAAGCTATAGCTTTTTCTTTTCTTTTTGCACCAATGAATGTGACATTTGGAGACATCATATGTCCTAAAGAAGAGAGCCAACCTGCCAAAATTCAGGGAGGCTATGAGGCTGTCTACACTGGTATATAAAGCAATATATGTATCACGGTTGATATAGTTTGGATTGGTTCAAATTATGGCATCCACATCTGATTCCCTTTAGAGCAATCCATCCTTCTCCTTTAAGAACTGTCCCACACCTTTTTGGATTCCTGTCAGGGGCGCTACTATTTTGGTACAGATTGGAACTCTTGAGTAAAATCCATTCCCAGTGAGTGTGGTCATTTGGAATGAACTAATTAGAGCCTTGCAGTTCCTTCTGGTGTTAATTTCTGGTACCCTAAAGTGTCTTATGGGCCACTTCAGGATATCAAAAATTGAACACATCGTCTACAGATGGTGAGAAGAATGAAAGAATTATTTCTTTACATCTTCCAGATCATTGTTGAAACAATGCATCACTTCTGTTAAATATATATATAAAATTACACACACACACATATACATACTGTATGTATGTATGTATGTATGTATGTATGTATGTAGGTAGGTAGGTAGGTAGGTAGGTAGGTAGGTAGGTAGGTAGGTAGGTAGGTAGGTAGGTAGGTAGATAGATAGATAGATAGATAGATAGATAGATAGATAGATAGATAGATAGATAGATAGATAGATAGATAGATAGATAGATAGATAGATAGATAGATAGATAGATAGATAGATAGATAGATAGATAGATAGATAGATAGATGTGTGTGTGTGTATGTATGTGTATGTGTGTATGTATATTTCTTTGCTATCGGTGTACTGCTGATTGAGAAATTGCCTGCAGCATTCACTTCTCCCTCCCTCCTTCTCTGCAACTTGTCAAGCATTCTTCCTTCTAGGGTGTCTGCAGCGCAGGTCTATTTATAACCAGCTGGGTAGACAAAAAAAGCTGAACCTCCCCTTCTCTCTCTCTCTCTCTCTCTCTCTCTCTCTCTCTCTCTCTCTCTCTCTCTCTCTCACACACACACACACACACACACACACACACACACACACACACACACACACACACACACACACACACACACACACACACACACACTTCCATTGCACCTCCATGGCTGTGGGTAGTTTCTCAATTGACAAAGGAAAATATTTTCTTAACAGAAGTGATGTAATCCTTCAGCAATGATCTAGGACAGCCATTCTCCACGAGGGCCATATGGCCCCCTCAGGTGTCCTGGCACATTCGAAGGGGGTCACAGACTGGAAACAATTCTCCACATCCTACCCCCTCAGGTGTCCTGGCACATTCGAAGGGGGTCACAGACTGGAAACAATTCTCCACATCCTACCTTATACAATACATGCAACTTAATCCTGATTTGGCCTATATTTCTTTCATTTTGTGTTCATGGCAGCATCCAAAAAGACAACAAAAAAAAGCCTTTCACATTCCCTGCATTTTTCTAGGCGTCATAAATTCCCATGTTCAATGTGATATCAGCACAATCCTAGCTAAGATTGTTCAACAGCACTTACTACTAGGAAACATGCTTAGGATTTCAGCCATCCTTCCAGGTAAGTCCAGTCTGGGTTTGCTGTACTGCTAGGAATCATTGACATCTATTATTCTTTTTCTAGAGCTCTTTGACCAAATGCCTTAAAGCTATGTTGAGGCCTCAAAATTCTCGGCTCCCAGTGTTCCTAAGATCTACTTGTCTCTAAGAACGGGGCAAAAGAAAACAGAGATGAAAGCCAACTGACTGGTAAATGTGCTGTGAAGTAGAGCGTCACATTTTCTCTTAAGTCTGTGCAGGGAGCTGCCATACATCTACATAGATTGCCAACTCAGTTTTATTAGCATGAGTTTTTGATAATAAAATAACATATTTCAAAATTATAGGTGTTTAAATCCTTTTTTGTCTGACTTTTTCTTTTCTCTTTTTGAGTAAGGTAGCTTCTTTTAAAAGAAACATCCCAGCATTAATGTCGCTGAACTTTAGCACCCATAATCCCCAGTTACCATCGCCCATGATCAGGGTAGTTGTAGGTCAGCACTGACCTACAAAATACAATAACACTGGCAAAGCAGTAGTTTTCCAGTGTCCTTTATTTTGGAGATCTTTGCTCCATCAAAAATTCCCTACCTAAAAAACTGAGGGCTGGTATGTTGCAGAGGATTCTGTGATTATATAGCAAATATTCATTTGTCTAATTTCAATGAACAATGGGCCCTCTTATTTTCAAACCATTATTTCAAATCACAATTACAGTACTTACCTGTTGAGTCACTGCTGCAGCTAAGTTCCCTCCTGCACTGTCTCCTGCAATGCACACCCTGCTTGGATCTACCTTGTACTGGTCAAGAACATTGCTTTGCAGGAAGTATTTTGTTGCGGTGTATACATCTTCAAATTGAACTGGGAAATGATACTTTGGTGCCAGTCTGTACCTTTATGGAATGAGTTTAAAAAGAAGAAGAAGAAATGAAACAGAAAAAGAAGGGAATAACCACATTTGCTCCTCATGCAAAATAGAACAAATAAAACCAGTGTTAGATTGGTTACAGTGTTAGCTCAATTACATTAAAGGTAAAGGTAAAGGTTCCCCTTGACATTTTAGTCCAGCCGTGTCCGACTCTAGGGGGTGGTGCTCATCCCGTTTTCAAGCCGTAGAGCCAGCGCTTGTCCGAAGACAGTTTCCATTGCCACGTGGCCAGCATGACTAGGAACGCCATTTTACCTTCCCACCGTGGTGGTACCTACTCGCATTTGCATGCTTTCGAACTGCTAGGTTGGCAAGGAGCTGGGACAAAGTGACGGGAGTTCACTCCGTTGTGTGGATTCGATCTTACGACTGCTGGTCTTCTGGCCTTGCAGCACAGGCTTCTGTGGTTTAGCCCACAGAGCCACGACGTCCCTTTCTCAATTACATTAGCTTCCATCAACATATATTTTAGCCTTGGTGTCATGAGCTTTTGACTCCCTTCTTAGATTAGACCATTTTGCTTCTCTTTTCAGGAAGGAAGGAAGGAAGGAAGGAAGGGGAGAGATGGGGGAGGGAAGGGGAGAGAGAGAATTTCCTTTCAAAACAAGGCACATGAAAAGCACATGTTTTGAAAGCAGAACTGTGCTTCTGGAAGCATTGTTCTTTTCTAAAGCAAGATGTAGGTACATTGCCTTCTCACCCTGCTTCGAAAGGATAGTGTGGCTTTTGCTGCTGATTCTCCAGCCCCAAAATTTAGAAGCACAGCCAAGAAACCTAGTAGCTCAGTTTTACTAGAATGCTCTATTTTCTGAAAGATTCTAATAATGTAAGCGCCTTTTAAGTATGCTGTCCTTCATTTTCTCTACTGCAAACCACTGTTAAACTATAAGCATGTCATTAGAACAAAAATTTACTTAAGTTCAGAATGACATCTAATTGTCACAACAGAACTTCTCACACTTTCCGTAGTTTCCAAATTAGATTATTTTGTTACTGATTATCAGGTGGTAAGTACAAACTTCGTTTCAAACACCTGCTGTGGCAGTAGACAAATTGGGCTGATCTGCCAAACTGGCAGGTTGTGCCCGTCGCTAATCGCTATTAACCACATGTGCAAAACAGCCAAGGATGAATAACACTCCCCCTGCAGACTTGTTCTCCCTTACTCGACTGATACGATGACCGCATTTAGTTTTTCAGAAGTCAGTCTTGACAGGTTGTCGTAAGACTTCATGGCTGCAACAAAATAAGAGGGGGGGGGTTATTATTCTCTGAAACAAATGGACAAACAATTCCCTATTTCTTTTTGCAGTGGCTTTTTACAGGAATCTCCATTCTTCACTGCTTTCTTGGATAAGGAACACAACCCCAGCACAAATGCTTTATCTACAAGCTAGAACTAAACTAGCCATGCATAAGTGACTTTGACGGCAATCTGGAAAGATGCTCTGGATGGGGCCTTTCTTTTTTGCATATCAAGCTTCAGATCTGTGCTCTATAGTTTTAAAACATGATAGACTTCTTTTAGTTTCTGGTGTATTTTATTTTTTAAAAAATTTTCAGGATACATGGCAGTATAATAAACAAAAAGTCCTGCTAATGATGCATGCAAATGAAAAATGAGATTTATGCTTTCAAAAAAAAAAAAAGATAGCAAAATGCTAGGATACTCACTATTGAAGGAACAGAGACTGCAATGCTCCTGTTAACTAATGACATTTGAAAAGTTCTGATTAAACAGGGTCGGCAGCCCAAGCCAGTTTACTCCTTCAGGTAATGCAAACTGTGATATCTTCCTTATTCTATAGACAGACACTAGAAAAATTGGCAGTCAGTATTTTTCCCTGGTGGCAAAGGGGCAGTATCACCTACCTTACCTAGGAACAAGAAGCTCTCTTAGGGCAAACTGTACACGTTTTGAGACGTCATCACCTCCACTGCCCTTAGCTCATCACCTGCTGTTTCATTCAAATTCTTGGTATGGCCTCTAGTCCTTCCAAAATATGTCAACACTGCATACACCTGATTATTATTATATATGTAATGACTAGGCTCAATATATTTCACATTGCTTTGCTTCTTTATGTGTGTTGTTGTTGTTGTTGTTGTTGTTGTTGTTGTTGTTGTTGTTGTTGTTATGTGCCATCAATTTGCCTCTGACCTGTGACAGCCACATGAATGAGTGAACTCCAAAATGTCTGTCCTTAGCAGCCCTACTCAGTTCTTGTAAACCCAAGGCTATGATTTCTTTGTGGAGTCAATCCTCATATTTGGTCTTCCTCTTTTCTTGCTATCTTCAAGTTTTCCTAGCATTGTTTTCTTTTCCAGAAAATCTTGCCTTCTCATGATGTGCCCAAACTATGCCAGCCTCATCATTTTTGCTTCCAAAGAAAGTTCAGGCTTGATTTGACCTAGGACCAACTTGTTTATCTTTCTGGGAGTCTAGGTTATCTGGAAAGGTCTTCTCCAGTTACCTATTTTAAATTAATCATTTCCCCCTGTGTGCTTACTTCACTGTCTAGCTTTCACACACTTACATAGTAATCGGGAATACCTTAGTGTGGGTGATCTTGGCCTTGGCCTCCTCTGGCATGGCCTTATATTTTATGATCTTTTCTAATTCCTCCATTGCTCCCTCCCAAGTCTCAGTTTTCTATGTATTCATGGGGGTCTCTTGAACCCACAAATATGAAGGGATGAATATTTAATGGATCAGCGATTTTCCACGAATATTGGGTTCTGTTATTCTTTCCCATGTCTACTCTCCACTCTTAAGTGTATCATTGACAAAGAAACACAATCCCAACACATACTGCTTTATCAACAGGCTAGAACTAAGCCAACCATGCTTATGGCTCTATATATGATATGAAGTTCACCACTTTATTTATTTATTTATTTATTTATTTATTTATTTATTTATTTATTTATTTGTTTGTTTATTTGTTTATTTATTTATTTATTTATTTATTTATTTATTTATTTATTTATTTATTTATTTATTTACTAGATTTTTTTAGCTGTGCCATTACCAGTGGTCTCTAGTTATATCTTTTCTGATTCTTTCTTTTTATTTCCCCATCATACATTATTCTGGCCACTGCACTTCTACCAGGACATAAGACATTAAATGCCCATGCTGCCAATTAGTTAATACATACAGTATTTTTATAAAGTTAAGAAGACATAGACACACCAACACAGACAGCTCAAGAACAGAACAGGGAATGATTTTGAGCTGAGCCTCCTCTCCAGCTTAACGCATAATCCTCTCTTACACATTAATAAGCGGATCATGGGAAAACAAATTTGGGCTATGCCTCCCAGACATGCTGACTCAGTAACGTTTTCCAGTGTATCACACTGTATCTGTATATTTCCAATTTCTTTTTTAAAATCTTGATTATCATTTCCCAGAATGTCTGCACCTTTTTATTGCTTTCTTGCTTCACTATAGGTTCCCTTTTCCCATTCACTAGTCATAGCTTACAACAAGCCATAAGCTTTTGAAAGTACAGTGGTGCCTCACTTAACGAGCGCACCATTTAATGACGAATCCGCATAGCGACACCTTTTTTAATAGGCAAAACATCGCATTGTGATGATCGGTAAGCGTTTCGCTTACCGATCTTTGCATTGCAATGTTTGGGAACAGCTGATCGTCGGTTCTAAAATGGCCGCCGGATTAACAAAGTGGCCGCCCGCAGCGGTTTCACACCCTGCCCTCACTTACTGGGCGGCGAAAATGGTGGCCGGATGGAGGATTCCCCACATAGCGGTGAGTTTTTCCCCAATAGGAACGCATTAAACAGAGTTTAATGCATTCCTATGGGGTTCCCCCCCGCATAGTGACGAATCTGGATAGCGACGTTAATCCTGGAACGGATTAACGTCGCTATGCGGGGCACCACTGTATTTCAGAACCTAATGTACTAATAGCTGGTTGGATCACTCAGTGGGTTAGATACCTTGAGATTTGGTTATTTTAATTTCCCTGTTTCCAACCTGTTTCTTTTGATTATTATCCTGCAGAGCCAGAAGCTGGGAGTTCAGATTCCCCACTGTGCCTCCTGTGAGAAGAGCCAGTGTGTGTATGAGCCTTGGGTAAGCTGCACAGTCCCAAGGCACCCCTGGAAGAAGGAAATGGTAAACCACTTCTAACCACTTCTCTACTTGGAAAACCCTGAAAAGCCATAAGTCAGAATTGACTTGATGGCACATGATTATTATTAATGTACTAAGGCATGTTCAGCACTCTTAATATACTTTTGTGTACGCTCGAAAACCTTAAGGATAATAATTGAAAGAAACGGTTTGAAACAGGGAATGTTTTTAAAGAATCAAATCCTCAAGAAAAATTGGCCAGCAAGAATGCTGCAAGTTGTAGTAAAAACTTTTCCAAACTCTCCTCTCAGGTAGGCAGATAACAATATCCATCCTTTATGGGTATAGCATCACCTCAGCAGAATTTCCTAGAAAATAAGATATAAATACTTTCCATATTTTTACCAACCGGCAGCGGTCATTGTCTTACCAAATGATATCATATATCCCATCTCAGTGAAAACCCCATGAGGAAAATGGAGAACATTTAACCCTTGGGCTAGGTACTGTGCTTCCGGTTTCCCTGTCTAGCCTTCAGCTTCTTAAGTTGTAATCTGTGATCAGCAACTGAAGATGGAAAGGTATTTAAAAGCATTTACCTTTATATGACCTTGCAGATAATACACTGCCTATTCCTTAAATAGGAAGGACCTTTGAAATAGGAAGATGAAGCATTTTCTAAGGAGTGATGATGTGAAGGGTGGGGGGGGAGTACTGGTGCTTACCTGACCCTCCTACACACCATCCACCTCCATGAACAAAAATGACTGCCCTTTTCAGGGATTCAGGCCGCCCTTTAGGGATGTACAGACGAACCGAAACACCATTAAATGCTGTGTCTGTCACGGTGGTCTTTTCATCTGACACCGGTGCTGTAGATTCCACATTTGTGATCACCATCAGAACATCCATGTGGTGTGCAAGACCCAGTTTTTCTGCAATGTCAGCCTGGAAAACAGGAAGAATGATGCTGCATTTATGTTCTTAGCTGCTCATGAGACATTCCAAGCACAGTACAGATGCCATAATCAGTAATCTGAGACTTCTTTTTCAAAAACCCCAAACTAGAGAAACTGGACAGTTTGGAGCATACATTTAACATCTGTAACTGCTTGTGCATGTGGCAGCAAAGCAGTATATACATACACACACACACACACACACCAAACAAACAAACAAACAAACAAACAAAAATGCAGCCCTAATTGGTTGGTAAATTAATGTCTAAAATATACATCTTGGGGGCAACCTTCTGTGTGCAGAGCGCATAGATTACTGCAATGCGCTCTACGTGGGGCTGCCTTTGAAGATGGTCCGGCTACCGCAACTGGTCCAGAATCGAACTGCACAGCTGGTGAGTGGTGTGGCCACCAGGGAACATATCAAGCCAATTCTGTTTAATTTACATTGGCTACCAGTTGCTGCCCAGGTCCAATTCAAAGTGCTTGTTTTGACATATAAAGCCCTAAACGACTTGGGCCCTGGATACCTGAAGGACCACCTCCTTCCATATGAGCCTACCCGGCAGTTAAGATCTAGCCAGGGGGCCCTTTTGAAAGAGCCATCCCTCAAGGAGGTAAGAGGGACGGCTTGTAGACATAGGGCCTTTTCGGCAGCTGCCCCCAGACTATGGAATGCCCTCCCGACTGAGATTCGTCTGGTGCCGACGCTGATGACATTTCGGCACCAGGTCAAAACCTTCCTGTTCCAGAAGGCTTTTAATTGAAATAATATTAGCTGTGGGTCCGATGGTAATTTTTATATATATTTTAATTGTATTTTAATTGTTCTGAAGTTTTGTTGTATTTTAAATGTTGTAAGCCGCCCAGAGACCTTTGGGTAGTGTGGGTGGCATAAATAAATAAACAAACAAACAAACAAACAAACAAACAAACAAACAAACAAACAAGTAAATAAGTACATAAGTAAATAAGTAAATAAGTATCTACATGTGTTTCTTTGGCATTGGGATTAGAGTCTGCAGTACACTAAGCTGCCAGATCTGTCCCAATAGCAGCATGGTAAGAACAGGGTGGACAGGATATAGTCTCTCCGCTTGTTCTTTTACCCCTGTGCTCAGGACCCAGTAAACCTATTGCTAGTAAACCCTACCTAGCACTCATACTTGCTTTATATGGGGTTTCCGCTCAGTTTGAAATTCAGTTAGACCAAGCATTACTAGTTTGATTTAGGGGCTTTTTCCTGATTTGCTATTGAAATTTAGTGGTGCAATGTGAGGGTGCAATCTGCCGCAGCTCATGGGGAAGTGAAATCAGAGATGTGACATATTTGTGTTTTCTTCTTTAATCTACACACCACAGAAGCCCACAGTCAAGGTAAGGTAAGACTAGAATATTGACAGATTTAGGTACAGGGTTTGGGGGAGTGCAGTGAGGAGCAGGAGGCGTCGGGGGAGTGCTGTCATTTGCCACTCCAGTACCTCAGGCAGCCACCTCACTGAACCTAATCATGGGGCAGGCTGAAAGTCAAGGAGAACTTACCAGAAGGTTCAGTCGTGTTACTTATGGCCCCAGCCACAAAAATATTTTCCTGCTCCAACATGGGTATCCATTAACTGGGCAATGTGGAATGTTAGTTTATCATCAGCTGCTGTTGTTGTTGTTGTGAATGGGTGTTGTGCTTTTGTGCATATACCTAACCCTTGATACTAGAGACGGGCACAAACTGCCAGTGGGGCGATTTGTGCCGGTTCATTTTTCATCCAAAGACATGTCCAGCGCTTCCCAGCCTTGTTTCCTCCTGCAGATGTCACCTCCAGAGGCAGCACCTGGAGGAGGCAGAGCAAAGTAATTGGGGGCATGGCCTCTGAGTGGGTGTCCACTGAAGAAGGTGGAGCGCGGAAGTGCCGAACATCTGTTCAGACAAAAAATGGACCAGCACAAACTGGCAGTTCCTGTCCATCTCTACTTAACACAGTTATCACAGGCTGTATTTTTCCCCACTGTATCTCCATCATCACTCATTAATTTCCCATAAAGGCATTCATGTGTATTTGTGCCAGCAGGAAGACAACATTTCATGTAGCTACAGAAGTGGACTTTAATCTCCAATCTACTTGTTTGATTGATTTTATTTAATACCTCCTGCACATCATTCTAATAGTCATTCAGCAAGACTGCTGTTGTCTACATGTCAGCTAAGTTGGTAACCTTTCAGCTGATGATAATGCCATCATTTGAATCAGCAAGTGCATCCCTGAAGATGTTATCACAGTACAAATGAAAAAAGCAGTACTTATTTTAAAAAATAGCATATTCTCTTCTTTCTCATCGTTGTCAAATTCCTTTATCTTTTTGTCTTGTGTTATTTGTTTTTTTAACTTTCGCTATAGTATTTTGCCAGTACAGATTGCCAGTTATATAAATATTTTCTGAATCAAGATTCTTGTTTACCAACCACTCCTTCAGCTTCCCATGTTAGAGTTTGCTCTGTGTGTCTCTGTGTGCGTCTCTGTGTCTCTCTTTCTCTGTGTATCTTTGCACGTTTGTGTGTGTATATGTAATCAATAATGTATGCAGCATAGTTCTTCCCTGATTCCAAATCTTCCTCTGAATCCAAACAGTGTAGCTCCTGCCTTTCTTCCTACTCCATGTATATTTTTAAGAACATGTTAAGCAAAACGTTCTTTAAGCTTACCGTTCTCTAATCACTAAAAGGTTTGGCATTTTCCTTTTTGAAAATTTGCAACCAACAACTCCTCCAACCACCATTCCTTTCATACACATCATGTAATATCTACATAAGTACATCATAGAATTATTGAAGCAGGAGGGGTCTATAAGGCCATCGAGTCCTGCTCAATGCAAGAATCCAAATCAAAGCAGATCTGACAGATGGTTGGCTCCAGCATTTGAGCATTCGCCACCTCCCGAGGTAATTGGTTCCATTGTCATACTGCTCTGACAGTTAAGAAGTTTTTCCTGATATTCAGTCTAAATCTGGCTTCCTGTAACTTGATCTCACTATTATGTGTTTGGCACTCTGGGATGATCAAGAACAGATCCTGCTCCTCCTCTTTATGACTACCTTTCAAGTATTTGAAAAATGCGCTCATATTTCCCCTCAGTCTTCTTTTCTCAATGCTAAACATGCCCAGTTCTTTCAGTCTTTTCCCCATAGGACTTGCTTTCTAGTCCCCTGAAAATCCTTGTTGCCCACCTCTGAACTTGCTCTAGGTTGTTGACATCCTTATTAAAATGTGGTGTCCAGGATGGGACCCAGTACTCTACACGAGGCTTAGCCAGTGCTAGTACCTCATCAGATTTGGAGATTATATTTCTGTTAATACATCCCAAATACATTTGCCTTTTTTTTGCAGCCAGATATAGCAGGTACAAGCAACTGAGGCAGGTCTGGGGCCAATCTGGTTCCTAGATCATGCTGTGGACAACACATTCTGCCATTACTGTGCAACACCAACATGTGGGAGCATGTACTTTGTTTTCAAGGATGAATACACTCCTGGAGCTTTCAAAAAAAAAAAAAAAAGGAAAGAAAAAGAAAAAGAAAAAACATTTTACTGCTGGGGTTGCTCATGGAGGATACTCATGGAGGGCCAATGAGGTTGGCTGCATGTTGTCCAGCCTATGAACATTCTGTGAAGAAGTTGTTGCTACTGCGTTTCCCTGAAAATAAGACGGGGTCTTATATTAATATTTTTGCTGCAAAAACATAGTAGGGCTCATTTTCAGGGGATGTTTTACTTTACAGTCATGGCATCTTCTGGTTGCTGCCCAATGCTGCACAATGGTGGAGGGCGGGTTTTCACTTAACTAGGGCTTATTTTGGGTAGGGCTTATATTATGAGCATCCTGAAAAACCATACTAGGGCTTATTTTCAGGTTAGGTCTTATTTTCGGGGAAACAGGGTACGTGACTTATAAATATAAAAATTCCCTGATAAAACAGAAATTTGGAGATGCGGCACAGTTTACCTACAGTGTGTGGAACTCAGAACCATCCAGTTTTATTTTCATTGCTGTTGTCATAAACACTTTAATACTGCCTTTTTGTTATTGACATTCAAGCTGTCGTTTTAGATTCTTGTGTTATCACAGTGATGATCCTAAATTGTCTCCTATTATAGTTTAATCTGTTTTTAAAAATCTAAATATTCATATTTGTCTTACTTATCTACACTTGCATTATGAAAGAATATACAGAAACTGCTTTGCAGAGAAAAGTGCATTACATGTGAAGCAGAATTCATGCCCTGAAAACTGATAATTAAATAATATGAAACAGCTTTTCAGCTGTTCTCCACACAAAATATAGAAGTGTTAAAGTGAACATTAGACTGGTGGATTCTCCTAATGTTTCATCTAGTCCAGTGTTCTTTTTCAAACAGCTGTTAGCCAGATACCCAAATGCACAGTGAGATCTCTCTTGTGCAAATTTCTACTCTTAGCTCCACACGTTCTTGCCTTTCTAAAGTGTCCCTCTCCACCCTCCCTGGTGGGCCTCAATAGACCACCTCTGTCTCTACACATTGTGGCTTGATTTGCAAGCTATGTCGGTCAATGACTCCAATTTCAAGAAAAGCTGTGAATCCACTCCATGTTTTAGTCTGCAGTGTATAAGAATTATCAAAGATGTCGGACCTCTTTAGGGAACAGGGTTCAATACTTTGCATAAATCTTGTAAAGTCCAAGCTAAAGCCAAGACAGAATTCATAACCCTTCTGCAAACAGAAGCCAGCCTCTGCCAGAAATGTGTTCCCGTCACAAAGATCATATTCTCACATCCGAGCGATATCTGGCTGACAGTATGTCTTAGCATTCAGATAATAAATACTGAGATCACACCGAGAAGCTTGAACAAATAGACGAATCTGCTACTTATTCCACAAAATGGGGTCAAGCATGTATGAAAGTATGAGGCTATATTTTAAGATGGCGGAAATATAGACATGGTTGCACAGAACTGTTATGATGAGTATCTTCCTGAACCTCTGAGAAGTTAAAGCTCTCCCCATCCCAAGGTTAGCTTCATGGAATCATGCCACTTGAGCAAGCACTGCTCTTGCACAAGAGAAAGGTAGGTCTTCTTCATGGAGATCATTGTGCAATGACAAGTTGCCAAATCCCATGTGGCTATGCTGGTAGCAGTTTTGCTCCGCACACCCTCAGTGGTATACTTATCTCAGTCTCTTACATTTCCTCCCTTTTCTGCATACAGGAAGCAGAATCAACATGGCTTTGTAGAAATGAACGTCAGGCTGCAAATGCATACCACTGAACTATGAGTAAGAGCTCTTATGTATGTCAACAGGATATGCATTTTAGATATATACAAGGTTGTACTGTGAGCCTTTTACAGAGAGGGAACCACAGCAATATTTTACCGGCAGTACAATTCTCTAATATCTATTCAGAGGTTTTACTGAGTTCAAAGGAACTTATGCCCAGGTAAGTGTGCATAGGATTCCAGTCTTAATTTCCTGAATTATTTTACCCCACAAAACATCATCACAACTTCTTCTCTCCAACCATTGTGAGATATCCAAATACAGTACATGCTTGTATGTGTTCAGTTGTGTACAAGAACATGGACTTCAACTTGATGGGTAAGTTTGAGTGTCTGACAAAAGAACCCAATTGACAGGTGATGTTGCTTACATATCTAAACAATACTTCTTCAATATGGTTTTCCCAAGTCACCACAGACATCTTAAGAAGGATTTAATTACTCTATGAAAATTTTTAATTCTGTAGAAGTATATCTTAATGAACAATAAGGTTTGCTTGGATAAATTATTCATACAGTATTCTTTCTGGTCATCTCAGACTTTATACTTCTATTTTCTTCCTTATTGCCTAGAATCGTATTACATATTTATGTTGGTCAACATAAATTTCAGTGGCAAATTGCCACAAGTTAAGAAGCCAGTGTAAATATTTGCCATCATATACAAAGTCACAAAATCTGTGCGCAACACTGAAATACCACTGAAATATATGCTGATGAAATTACACTGGCAGGAGTAACTCACAGGATTCTGGCCATTATATCTGTATTAATTCTTTGGGGAAATTTAAAAAAAATAATTTACAAAGTATTTTAGATTTCACCTTTGAAGATGTAATTACTAAAAGCCAAAGTTCCTTCTGATGCCTTCCTGTTATCCTGAACAACATCTATGACTTCTCATCCCACCACTAACACATGGGCATCAACAATCCAGACACAGGTTCAGAAAGGTCATCAGATCCTTTTTATTCTCTTTTTGAAACCACAGGTGAGCCACAGCTACTGAAACCCAGGCATACACTTAATTTACAGGCTGTAGGGGAGCCTGAGCCGAGAAGTATAATTCTTAACAGCCTGTAGGGGAAAAAAGATTGAAATGTTGACACCAGACGATGATGTTGACTGTAGATCAGCAGGAAGCAATGGTTGTTAAGGAGGCACAGCAGAGCCCTGAGGGGAGGGAGCACCAGCCCAAGAAGAAAGTGAAGGGGAAAGAGTTCAGTAGAAATAATCTAAAACAGCTGAGCAATTCTGAAAGATTCAGAAGAAAATACGTCAAGAAAGGTGGAAATTAGTGTCATGTTCTACTCAGTTTTGGGATACTATAATAATAAATAATAATACAAGTGACCCAAATAAAAACTCATTTAGAAAGAAGATGAGACAATAAGCAACTTTGATTCTTTCTCTCTTTTTATTCTCTCTACCTGCATTTATTTGCTACAATTTCTAGTTGAAGAGGTCCACGTGTAGGAATAGATTCCGTTAGCAACATTATTTGCTGGTTCAGAAACTACAGGATTTATATCAGTTGCCTTTTGCAATACACATTCCAGTGTCAATGTTGTCTTTTAACAGTGTTTTGCTTTCAGTAGACTACACAATTGATTGTGCATCCAGAAGTGGATTGTGAACTTTGGTGGACATGTGCATTTTGTATGCACATTGTAAACTTACATTCCCGCTGACAGTACTGCAGTGTTGACAAACTGTATCTCCAGTCAAATACATATGATCTTTTTGCTCCCAGCATTTTATACCACAGGAAGCTGATTGTTAAGAAAGATGTGAACAGCCCATTAAGTGCTTCAAATTCTTAAATAAAGCAGCAGACAACTTAAACAATTTAAACAATTGTGCAAATCACATGATTTTTAATTTTGTGCAAAAAGGTGGGCAGTTGTTTTGTGTAAAGTATTCTCTAAGAATTGTATCTAGAATTAAGATAATTCCATCACATCCCTTCTGATGAGGAGAAGAATCTTATAATTCAGGCAAGGAGAAGAAAATGAAAGATTTCCACCCTTGCTTACTCTATATTTGGCTGAAAGGTGCATTCAAGCCAGGGTCAGTCCAATGACCTGTGGAGCAAAAAATGACACATCGGGCCTTATTATAACTGCATGAGAGTGCATCCATTAAATTGTGCAGCAAAGTAAAACTAGATCAAATAAAGTCTGAACTATTTCTGGAGCTAAAATGCTAAAGTTAAGGCTGTCCTACTTTGGGCACATCATGAAAAAGCAGGATTATCTAGAAAAAACAATAATGTTGGGAAAGGTTGAGGGCAGCAGGAAAAGAGGAAGACTGAATATGATATGGAGTGACTTCCTAAAGCACAGCTGTCAAAAGCAAGGCCCGCGGGCTAGATCCGGCCCGCCAGACATCGTCTGATGGCCCGTGGAGCCGCCGCCAGCCTTGCAGCCTCCCCCCCCCCTTTTTTTTCAATGAATTTACTCCGTGCCTGCACGGAGTAAATTCATTGAAAAAATGGCTCAAGTTAACAAGGCTACGTCCTCCTTCCGATTGGCTGTGGCGCTGTCACTCCTTTCCTCTCCCTCCGCCCCCCGCTCCCCCTCCCTCCCTCCCGTGCCTGTTCCTTGCTCGCTCTCAGCCTGAGGCGAGAGCCGTTCCCAAGGCCGCGCGAGGAGGGGGCTCTGCGCCGCCTCTGTCACCCCTGAGGGGAAGGGAAGGGGAGCGGTAGGAGTTCTTGGCCGGGCTCCGAGGCGGAGGGAGGCGATGCTGGGGGGACGCAGGAGGCAGCGGCCAGCGCGGCCCTGAGGGGAGGGAGAGAAGAGGGAACGCGGAGCGATGCGCCGGCCCGGTTGGGTAACGTCGGAGGTGGCCGTTCGACCCAGCCGGAGAGAAGGGAGGGAGGGTGGGAGGGCTGGCTGGTTGCTCGCTTCCCTTTCCTTCCCGGACGTTCCGTTCTCTCTCTTGCTCGAAAAAGGCCTGATTTCTGTGAGGGGCCAGCGGGCGACATTCCTTGGCAGCAGCTTTTCCGCCCCCGCAGGGAGGTTGAAGGGAAGTGGGATGGGAATCTCTCTCTCTCTCTCTCTCTCTCTCTCTCTCTCTCTCTCTCTCACACACACACACACACACACACACACACACACACACACACACACACACACACACACACACACACAGAGAGAGAGAGAGACCCCGGCACTTTCCCTTCCTTCACACACACATACACGTTCTCTTCCTTCCTGTAACTCTCTCTGTCTCTCTCTCTTTCTCTCTCACACACACAGAACCCGGCACTTTCTCTTCCTTCACTCACACACACACACACACACACACACACACACACACACACACACACACACACACACACACGTTCTCTTCCTTCCTGTATCTCTCTCTCTCTCTCTCTCACACACACACACACACACACACATTCTCTTCCTGTATCTCTCCGGATGGGGTCCTTGCAAGGCCATCAGTACAGATACAACTGGCCCTTTGATGGGGACCAAACTGCTGATGCGGCCCCCCGATGAATTTGAGTTTGACACCCCTGTCCTAAAGGAACCCACAGGCTTGAGTTTACAAGAGCTGAGGAAGGTGGTTGAGGACTTGACTTTTTAGAGATTTGCTCATTCATTGGATTGCCATGAGTCAGAGGCAACTTGACAGCACATAACAAGGCAATTCTAAAAATGGGGACAGGCAAAAAAATATATAACTTTGAAACTGAGCTTTGGATGAGTGCCAAGTTTAGCACAGTTGGAGCAAACAGCCTTCTCTTGCTCTGTGCTGAAGTTGCAGAGGGTTGAGCAAAGAGATTTGAGTTAATACATTTTTTTAAAGTAAAACTGTTTTCTCAAAGGCTTTCACGGCCAAACAGCCCAAAAAAACCCTACTAAAACTGTTTTACCTGTACATTCAAAAAGAGGCTGCTTCAAACAACTTCTAATTTAAAATAGTTTATTTACCTTGAGGAGATTAAGATTTTAATTTGGAAAAAATCCCGGTTGCAGGAGCTGAACTATTGGTCTTCAAAAAAAAGGCATTTCAAGTGGGAGCAACAGTGACTTTGTTATAACACTGAGCATTCATGGTGCAGGCTTGGAAGGCAGACAATGCAATGTATTGTATGGGCAGGAGAGAACTGCAGTTAAAGAAAGCTCACAGGTATTATGGAAGGGCTAAAAAAACAGATTTGCTTTAAAGAATATAAAGAAGTGAAAATGCTCTAGAAAGGCTGACATTTTGCCATATATCTTCAGGGAATTGGCATACAGTTTTATAACACATATTCAAACTATCCCCATACTTCATACTTTAGAAAAATAGATAGCACTTGTGCGCTTTTTAAAAGCACTTTCAGCAAAACATTATCTCAGGATTTCTGCGACCAAACTAGAAGTAAAGAATTACACAGTTTTTTTACTGCAGGCTTCAGGTGAGTGATCATTTTAAGCTCAAGCCTGAAAACATTTCTATGTTACCTTGAACCAGATGATTGTGCTGCTTTACGATAACAGATCAGCCATACATTTTTAGCATAATTCTTTAAAGTTACTGCCAGTACTAACTCTCCCTCCCCCACAACTTCATAGGTTTTCATGCATAACAAGAGCAAGAACATTGGGGGGTTGAGCTGAAATGAAACAATTTTTTAAATGTATCCTTTCATAACTTGGTGTCCTCCAGATGTGTGAACCCACAATACTGATCCCCTTAGCCAGCATGTTGTGCAAGTATTAGCCGGGGACAGTGAAAAATATAATTCATTACCTCAGTCTAGGGAAGGTTGGTTATAACTATATTCAAGAACAAAGTCTTCTGTCTGGAAGTTTTTTCTTGCTATGCTTTATAATTATAATTAGAAACTGGCACAGAAAACCAATGAATCTGTTTTGTGGTTTGTGGATAAGCGTAAACTATGAACCACCACAAATCCCCAGAAAAATGAACCTTTTCACAGTTCATTTTTCTGGTTCATTCCAGGGGTAACCTACCTGCTTCTGCCTTCTGCCACCTGCCTGCCCCCTTCGCATTGCCCTCATAGCCTCCCTACCTGATCCTGCTGCCAGCATCTCCGCCTAAGCTGCTCCCAAGGCCTCTGTACATGCACCCACCTATCAACTGATAAATGGTGCAGTTGCAGAGGTGGCAGTCCTGCTCTGGGAAGGGAAGCGGGGCCCACTGTCTCTGAGGGTGGTGGCAACAGCAGAGGAGAAGGAGGTGGTGGGGCAGTGGAAGGATCAGGTAGGAAGATGATGGGGCAGTGGGAAGGGAGTGGGTGGGCATTCCCCTTTGCCTAACCAAATGAACTGCTGAGGGGGAAAAAAGTTTGGTGCTTCATTTTGTTTTGGCAAAATGGGATCCCTGAACAGTTTCACAGAATAAACCAAGAACCAGCTCAACTATTTTGTTTGTTGGTTGGTTGGTTCTTGTTATTGTTGTTTGGTGGTACATGGTTCTATTTGTGCCCATCTCTAATCACCATCACCTTAGAACTACAAAGCTGGAAGGGGACCGTATGGATCATCAAGTCCAGCCCCAGTCACAAAGGCACAGTGGAGAATCGAACTCCCAACTTTTGGTGCCACAGCCAGCTACCTAAGCCACTGAGCTATTATTTTCCCTCAGTCACTTTGATCAAAGCATGAAGTAAACTGCTCATTAGCTGTTTGCATTTCAAACAAGCTGCTGTAGCTGTCAAACTGATTTCCTAAGGAGTTTGTAACAGGGATATGGAAGATTAATTATGGTTCGTTAGGGCCAAAAAAAAAGGCTTAGAAACAGAATGACATTTGGAAAGTAGTGTTTAACCCTTGCACTTCCACCCCTTCTCAGCTAACACAGCTTCTTATAGCTATTTCTCCTCAAGATGTGTATTAGTTTTTGATTTTAGAAAATAATTGAGAAAATGTGGCACATGGGGAAAAGATTTAATGCACAACCCATTGCTTCGGGTAATGTGAGTTGTGATCTAGCACAACTATCTAACTAGTTGTGATCTATTTAATGAATGCCAACTTCTAGAAAGTACCAGAAACCATTAACATGACATAAGAAGTAAACAAGAGAAAAAACGCAGAGACAGCCAAATAGCAATGCTTAGTAATCATATGAATTATCAATTTCTGATACCAGCCTCTGTTATAAGGTTACCATAAGTCAGAGGCAACTTCATAGCACATAACAACACCAAGGTCAATAAAATATCACAAAGCAATGTAACATGTAGTCTTATCAACACAATTAGCATTATATTGCCTCACATGGCAGTACAAGAGTGTAAAATATAATTGGATTAATGAAAAAACAAGGCTATGTATGAAATCTGCTTTTGCTGGATTCTGCCCTAGATTATACGGTTCTAATTTACAGTATAAGGAATATTTACTGAGGTGGAACTAAAAGTAGCAGTCTATAGCACTTTTGAAAGTCTGCTTCTGGAGTTTAGCAATGCATTTTAACACAATGTTTAAAAGTGATAATTTAAGATTTTAGGTTGGGGTTTTAAGAATTGCTAATTTTAAAAAAGGTAAATCAAAACTATAATTCCTTCCTTCCTTCCTTCACATGCTTCTAGTGGAATAAATGCAGGGACATTATTTTTTTTCTAGTTTTTCAAAACTGAAACATCTGCAACCCTTCAGATGTTGTTCAATTTACAGTTCCCATCATCCACAACCAACACAGTCAGTCAGTGATCAGACATTATAGCAGTTCTAATACAGCATCACTGAGGAAGAAACGTAGCATCATCCTGCTAATAGCTCAGACAATGTCAGTAGATGAAACAAACTTAATTTGCACAGATGTACCAAAACCTAGAAGGGACGTGGTGGCGCTGTGGATTAAACCTCAGAAGCCTCTGTGCTGCAAGGTCAGAAGACCAGCAGTTGTAAGATTGAATCCATGCAACGGAGTGGGCTTCTGTCGTTTGTTGCAGCTCCTGCCAACCTAGCAGTTTGAATGCATGTAAATGCAAGTAGATAAATAGGTGGAAAGGTAACAGTGTTCCGTGTCTCAGCCGCACTGGCCATGTGACCATGGAAGATTGTCTTCGGACAAAGGCTGGCTCTATGGCTTGGAAACGGGGATGATCACTGTGCCCTAGAGTCGGACACGACTGGTAAACCTTTGTTTGTTCAGTCATTTAGTCGTGACCGACTCTTTGTGACCCCATGCACCAGAGCACGCCAGGCCCTCCTATCTTCCACCGCCTCCCGGAGTTGTGTCAAATTCATGTTGGTTGCTTCGATGACACTGTCCAACCATCTCATCCTCGGTCGTCCCCTTCTCCTCTTGCCTTCACACTTTCCCAACATCAAAGTCTTTTCCAAGGAGTCTTCTCTTCTCATGAGATGGCCAAAGTACTGGAGCCTCAGCTTCAGGATCTGTCCTTCCAATGAGCACTCGGGGTTGATTTCCTTTAGAATTGATAGGTTTGTTCTCTTTGCAGTCCAGGGAACTCTCAAGTGTCTCCTCCAGCACAACAATTCAAAGGCATCAATTCTTCGGCGGTCAGCTTTCTTTATGGTCCAGCTCTCACTTCCATGCAACGCTACAGGAAAAACCATAGCTTTGACTATTCGGACTTTTGTTGGCAAGGTGATATCTCTGCTTTTTAAGATGCTGTCAAGGTTTGTCATTGCTTTCCTCCCAAGAAGCAGGCGTCTTTTAATTTCGGGGCTGCTGTCTCCATCTGCAGTGATCATGGAGCCCAAGAAAGTAAAATCTGTCACTGTCTCCATATCTTCCCCTTCTATTTCCCAGGAGGTGATGGGACCAGTGGCCATGATCTTAGTTTTTTTGATGTTGAGTTTCAGACCGTTTTTTGCACTCTCGTCTTTCACCCTCATTACAAGGTTCTTTAGTTCCTCCTCACTTTCTGCCATCAGAGTGGTATCATCTGCATATCGGAGGTTGTTGATATTTCTTCCTGCAATCTTAATTCCAGTTTGGGATTCCTCCAGTCCAGCCTTCCGCATGATGTATTCTGCATATAAGTTAAATAAGCAGGGTGACAATATACAGCCTTGTCGTACTCCTTTCCCAATTTTGAACCAATCCATTGTTCCATATCCAGTTCTAACTGTTGCTTCCTGTCCCACATATAGGTTTCTCAGGAGTAAACCTTCACCTTTCCCAAAACCTAGAAACCAATAATCTAATATTAACTTTCACAAAAAGGTATTTTGCAATTCACAACCTGGATAAATCATCTGCAGGGTAATCCTTGATTTTGGGATGCATTTGACCAGGCTTAGAAGACAAGTCATGGTTAAACCAGAATTTCTGAAAGGAATCCCCAAGGTTAGGCACTTAAAGCTAGCACATCAACCTGGCAGGTAGCTGCCACCACGCCCATGCAAACAATGAAAATCCCAGTAACTGGTTGAGGTGAGGACTGGTTTTACTACCACAAACCCTGTCAACCAAAAATCTAGACAGGTGCTTGAAAGGTCTTTTGTTGTTTATTAAAGAAAAAGAAAAGAAAAACAATTTAAAAGGGCAGAAGATCCAAATGGTTACAAGGAAAGGTTTATCAAAATGCAGGAGCAAATGCAAAGACATACTTAAAGATATTCAAGAGAACACATCATATAATGTGTTCTCATCTATTCTATCTAATAATTACCCCTTAGTACAGAGATAGTGTGGTTCTGGGACATGCACAGAGTGCAACCTCCTGGGACATATCATAAGACAGCAAATAGATACAACAGTCTCTGGTTAGGGTCTGACTATGCTCCTTCTAGGCATCACAGCACAGCAGATGAGTAAAGCATTTCCCCCTAGGCTAACTAACACGTTTTCCTAATTCCCTTTTATACAAGTAAATGGACAGTTGCACATCTATTGCCAACAACATCTTTTATGCTTTTATGCCTGGGACATTCAGAGTAGCAACTGCGATAGCCATATATTGTGTACATATAAGAGCGCACAAGAGAGTGGAGATTGGATGGGAAATGGCAGTGCAGAGTGAGCAAACAAATGAGTGGAGGTCAAAGAAAAAAGGAGTTTGGGAGGGGCAAGGTGCACTTCCAGGAAACAGACCCTTATTTTAACATTACTCCTGATAGGAAAACAGAGTTCGACCTCACAGGGCTTGACCTACACTGGTCATCCAGATTATGTCTTATACGAGTTCTCATAAGGAACTACAGAGTAAATAGGATGTGTGTTGTGAAGAAACTGAGGAATATGAATATGGAACTGGGGAATATGAAATATGGGATTCAGTTTCTGAACACATCAATATTGGTGAAGCATGATGCCCAGTTGTTTTCAGCTCAGCTTGCCAAAGATCAAAAGCTCATTATGGGATATTGGTCTACATACACTTCATAAAGTTGCTTCCCATTTTACCTGAGTGTAAGTAGTATTTTATAGGCCCCTTTAAACTCCATTATTCTATTATTCTATGGCTGCAAAAAAAAAAAAGTACTATGTGAAAGGTCCCCTCTTCTCTTCAGGATGTTGACCGCCCTCACAATTTAAAGGATCCTTTGTAGGCTTGGCAAGAAGGGCTGCTCAGCATTCATCAGAGCGTGCATTTTTAACCCTGGGCAACTTCTTGTTGTTCAGATTCTAATACCAAACACCAGGTGAAGGCTTGTACTTGCCTACCAAAAGATTCATTGGCAGTTTGTAGGCAAGGAATGTGAGTGAGCCCTGGACTTCCACAAAGGAGTACCTGTAAACCACAAGCAGCTGAATATAACAAGTGTGCTTATCAGCTGGGCGGAATCTAACTGCTCCCTTTGCCTCACTCATTTATTAATTCATCACCTTTCTTGTCTCACCTACACAATACTTGAAAAGCAGGTTTTCATAATTGATATACAAAGCATAAGATTTATGACTGGGGCTAGGGTTAGAGCTCAATGTTTGCTTGGAGAGTATACCTTTCTTTCCAACCTTCTTTGTGTGATTTAAAAGCAACCAGGCATTTAAAGCAAGGGAGAAAAGCTTGATTTCTGTGGGTTTTTTAAAGGCCACGGTTAAAAGTACAGGAGCAAGACAAAAGAAGGCAAGGCTATATTTGATAGGGTGACTGCTAGCAATGAAGGAAGCAGATTTTGCACCCCTCTGATCATTCAGAGGTCACATTTGTTTTGGTGGTGGTGGTACATGATGATGCTTAACATGTGCAATCAACATCAAAACATTGCAATGCATAGGACTCCAGGTCCAATTTCTAGCACTCCGGTTTCTAGCCCTCCTCCAGTGCACATCATTCCAATCTCCCTCCAAGAGACAGGCAATGTCCAATGTATGTTCAGCTGTCATTTTACTACTTCACATCACCCATTATTTTTGGGGTAGGCATGGGAAGGGAAATGTTCACCTTGGAATTTGTCAATCATACCACCAGAATATTTTAAGTAAGGGGTGTGACTTGCATTTTAAATGTAATCCCACCACTACCCTATTTAAAGCTTTGATATACTCTTTTTAAGAAAGAGTTAAGTGACTGGATTTAAAAAGAGCAATTTAGGATTTGCAAAATAAATAAATAAGTGAAATGTCAAGCATGTAGGGTGGTAATTTCTAATGGGAGCCATATAGTCCCCTGGGAAGGAGCCATGGACTGGAAACAGTTCTTCACACACCACCTTAAAAGATCCATTATGCAACTTATACAATCCTGATTCAGCCTATATTTCTTTCGCATTGTGTTTATGGTTGTGGCTAAAAAAAAAAAGGTTGCAAAGTCATTCAGGAGGGGTGGGGTTGTTTAAAGTCCAAGAGAGATGAAAGTTACCCATGCCTGTGGAAGATTTTCTCTGTGTGTGCATGTGCTTTTTCAGAGTTTGGGGATTCCCTCATCTTGTTCAGAACAAAATGATGCAGGTATCATCAGACTCAGGAAGGAGCACTAACCATGTGTAAGCGAGGAGGAGACTGTGGTACCCCACTGTCTACCTCATCAATTTCATCACCTGAACAGTGTGAGTCTGAAGAAAAGAGGCTTATCTACCGCTTGAGTTTCTCCACCTGAGCTAGAACTGTGACTTTCCCACATTGATTACCCAGAGAGGATCCATAGCTGGAAAGATCTTTCTTTTTCAGATCCATGAAAGCACATTTGCAACACCCCACCCCAACACACTTATGAACTCCCATATTTGACATTGCTAATTATTTATATGTAAAAGAAATGTGCTTCTGCCCCAGTACACCCCAAAAGTAACATACCTTAAGTACAGTACGGTCTTCAGAATCCTTCCACTTTCTCATGCTTTAGAATAAAAAAAAATCCCAATGCAGATCTGTGATTAAAGCTCTACCACGGAGCCACTTGTATAAACATGGATGGATCCCTAATTCAACAGTGAAGGTCTAAAAGATAACAAAGTCCCTTCTATTGCAGCAGAATAACAGGAAAAACTGACAGTGTCAAAGTTTTCCTAAAAGAATAGCAATTTAGGACCAAAGGATTGCCATGGATTTGACCAGAAATGGTTCTGGTGCCCTAGCAAGGAAAATTGTGACATTGCTGCTTCTACCACTACAAGTATGATTGATGGGAAACCTGAATAAGAAAAAGAAAGAAGTAGTAGTATATGTAATACTTATCATCATCTTAGAACTGTAGAACTGGAAGGGGCCCTATGGGTCATCAAGTCCAGCCCCTGTCAAGTAGACACAGTGTGTAATCAAACTCCTAAACTTTGGCTCTGCAGCCAGATACCAAAACCACTGAGCTGTCTAGTAGTTCTGTATAAAAGGGGCATGGCGAATAGGTAGCATCATCCAATTCTGTATCAAACCAGAGTTCCACTGCTGCCATTTCAAACACAGGAACTCAAACTCCACAAGGAATTTGGCAATCCTACCTACTCTCCACATTCGAGTTATACATCTTCTCCTTTCTTCTCTTTGCCCTACATCTTTCTACTCAACTGTATATTTATTTCCCCACCCCCACTCTGTACTTTTCTTCCTTGCTCTGCTACGCCACGCCTTACTACGTTCTTTGTTTTCTTCTCTCTAATCCTAAGGGCATATTTTCCTAACTCCTGAAATATCACAAGCACCCAGGCAGTCACATGAAAGCTGACGCCAAAACACGCTGCACACAGAACTTCAGAGTGGCTTTTCTGCACACCTCAGCAAATATTCCAAAAAGCTATTCTCATAACAGCAGCATGCAAAACATAAAGCTTAGATATGCTCAGTTCATTGGCTGGAAATCAGCAGGCAAACTGCACAAAATGCAGGCAACGAAGCACTTTGCAGTTTATGATTTCTATGCTTCTGATCCTTTTGTGGATGACTGAGTACAGGTATCAAGGTCTTCTTTTCATAGATGTGAACAAGGCGATGCTCGGAAGCAAAATATCCAACAACTTGCACATATTCTCAGTTAAAAACCAGGCAGGTGAACAACTGCAACCCAATAAACTGGCACATTAAACAAAAGGATTTGAAACCATTTTCAATTTCTGCAGTCATCATAATTTCAGAAAGAGATTGTTAACAGCATCGGGTTTGGGTTATTTTTGCCACTTCACACACCACATTTCTATTACAAATTACATCAGTACTGAGGAAAGTTGAAAGGATTTTACACTTGATTGATTACTTCTAGAATTAGCATTGCTTATTTATTAGGAACACTCATGCAGTCTAAAGAATATACATGAATTGTGAATCACAGTAACTACAGTATACTCATTACCAACCTGTGTTTGGGATTTTTCTGCCTCAGCCGTAGGATGCTCGCGTTTCTAAGGCAGCTCTACAATTCGCATAGAAAGCAGACTGCAGTACCTTGCAAAGCTATGCATTCTAACAAAAGGCAGCTTTTCCTCAATCAGTATTAATTTGAATATATAAATATGTATGCATGCACACACACACACAGAGAGAGAGAGAGATTTTGCATTTTTCTATTTCCCCGTCTGCAATCATTCAATAGCATGTTGCATGGTTTCAACTACAGTACTATTTAGATCAAATTGTACACAAACTCCTGCAATCTCTCTGTCATTTAACTTAACTGTCTAATATCAATAAGTTCCCTTCTTCAGAACTCAAGCAATCACACATACCTGGGGGGGGGGGACCAACAAACCCCTAGGAAATACTTACCACATGTCCTACAGTTCTAAAGACAGCGCTGAGGAACATGAGTGTCCAGGGGTCCTCAATATTCTCTGGAATGGGGCTGTATAGATAATAGGCAATCAAAAGAGAAGCAATCAGAAGACATAGTGATTTCTTTCCCATCTTTTACTAGATTCACTTTGTTCACGACTGATTCCCATTGAGTAGACTCACACAGAGCCTTAACAGTGGCAAGTCAGCTGACAGCAACAAAGTTAGTCTGCTGTGATACACAGATCACGCCCATGGAGCTCAGCTCTTTCTTTGATCACTATGTAAAAGGTTATGCCTCTACACCCGAGGCAAAAATATCACTTACTCCCTTTCGTAAGCATTCGAGTCACCCCCAAACAGGTTTAGTTACGTTGGCTTGTACTGTAAGGAGTTTAGGTTTCAGTATCGATGGAAGAGGAAAGAAAGAAGTTGCCTTTACAAGTTCTGTTTCAGAGGAGAGATTGCTGGGGAAATTAAAATGAACAAATGCAGTGTCATAGATTAAGGATTATGTATATGCAATAAGACTGACAGCATACCAGGAGCATGTGAGCCCCTTCAGTGCCCCAAGAAGTAAGTCAAATCTTCATCTCAGTGCAGGGGCGTTGAATAATGAAACATGATTTGCTTCCATGACACAGAGAGGGGATTTCTCACAGCACAAGACCACATATTAGATTTACTCCCAAACTGAAGACTTACACCAATAATCATGATATACCTGACTGTTCAAAGAGACTGATCTATTTTACTCAAACACCCAACCATGATAACAGAGATGGGAAGTTTTTGTAGAAAAGCGTTAAGAATTAAGAGTTAGTGAATAGTTACTGAGACACATGGACAGGTTGGTAAAGGTTAAATTGACTATTAACCCCCCTCTACTAACCTTTCTGACGTTGAATTAAGAGAATTAACAGCTGCAGAACTTTACACCCAAATTGTCCTCAATCTTTGTTCAGCAAACAAAAATGGGCATGCTGATCACCAGCTGTAAAAAAGAACAAGAGGGAAACCAGTACTACTGGATTTACAAAGTAAATAAAGTTGAAAAAGTTTTAGCATTTTAGCCAGTAAGCTTTAGGAAAAGGTTTTGAGCCAGATCCTACAATTCTGCTGTGCTTGAATTGTTTTTCTGCCTGGACAAATTAATGTTGATGCAAAATATGATTTTCTCTTACCCTGGCAGTTGGAAGCTTCAGGAAAAGGGAGGAATGCAGTGCATTGAGAGCTACTTCCAGCATGTTACTTGTTGATGATGTCTCTGTATGGAAGGCATCTGAAACTACAGTGGTGGCAAGAACTCTTATAATGGTGTCACAAATTATGCCTTATATTGCTTTCTATTGAGGCAAGGCTGGGCTCTTCCAGAGGTCCAGGGGACACGCAAGCCCACCCCAACGCCTCTAAAAACATTTGTCTTATTTTTTTCCTGAAGAAGCCCTCTCACATATTCTTGTGGCTTTAAAAAAAGAGTTTAAGGGGCTGGTTTGGGAATTAAAGGGGCAGAACTATAGGGGATACAATAAAAGGAAAACATTCTCTCACTTTTAGATATTTGTTTTTATTTGGAGGGGGTATGTGGGATGTTACGGGGCTGAGGGGATATATGTAGCCCATGGGCCACACTTAATTACTCTTGCATAATGTCTATATGGTGAAGGGGCTAGGAGGTGTACCTGTAGAACTCATGGCCCAACAGTCTCTAAGAAGGATTCAAGTTTTGTTGGGCAGTAGTATAGTGGTTGTATTAAAATCCACAAATCCATGCCCCTGTTTAGTTTTTTTTTTTTTTAATTTAGGCAGTTCAGTGAGTTGGATTGTCAGTCTGTGAAAGATCAGAAGGTTGATTGCCCCCTGGGTGGAGAAGAGCCAGCCTTCTGATTTTGGATAAGCTGCACAGTCTCAAGATGCCAAGAAGGGAATGGTAACCCACTTCTGTGTATTCTCTACCTGGAGAATCATGGAAAGGGTCATCATAAACCATTGACTTGATGGCACATAATCAATGCATAAATAGTGATCCATAATGACAAACTTATTTTAGTAGATTCCCTGTCTATCAGGAATGTTTCTTTATGTTAAGTAGATCAATCTCAAAACATTCAGCACTAAAAATCACTGAGATAATTTTGCTTTACAGGAAGGATAGCTCACAAAAAATAAACTACCAATATTTCTATGAAGATTGGTTTTTCTTAGAAAGTGTTTACATTAGTTTTTTTTAAAAAAGGTTTGAATTAGATGTTTTATTTAAATTAATTTTTTAAAAGATGAGTACATGATGCACGCAGAAGTGTGGATTGTTTTGACAGGGGATCATGGTTATTTGAGCAGAAGTGAATTATTTTACTCTTCTGAGTGAGAATCACTCTCTTTTTTAACTCAGATGTTGAATCAACTTAATTTTAAGCCATTTGCCATATGTGAATGCCTCAACTGGTATACATTTTTCCAAAACTGTTATTGCTTGTCTAAATGTCAGTCACAATCACGCTGTGGGTGGCATTCAAAACTTTTTTTTGAAGTGCATGAGTTTCAATAAACATGATTTAAATTGCGAGTGTAGTTTCCAACATGGATGCAACACCTTAAAAAGGAACAGATTAAAAGTTATCACAATGAAACATAAGCAGAGATTCAAATACCTTGTGACTGCCATGTAGCTTTAAATCTATTTCAATAACTCTGCCACATATTCCAAAATATTTTGATAATACCACTATGCTCTCAGAGGCAAATGATATCATAATTGCTGACACTCTGACTTCTGAACCCTAATTTCAATGCATCACTGTTTGCTAGTGATTCAACTCCACTTAGTAAAGATGCACACAGTACTTAGATATGATTGAATCAATGATTTTTCAAATTAGAGAAATAGACAGCCTAAGAGAACATGTCTCAATGGAAAAAAAATCCAAGAACCCCGTTTTCAGTCCCCAGCTACCAATGCCCTGCTCTGGAAAACATCTCTGAGCTATCTAGCTATGTCTAGCTCATATTCACTTGAATGCCTATCCATACTAACTATGGTATTTTTCACAAAATGAATGGTGCCATTCACTTCCCAGTCCACTTCATAAAATCTTACATTGATCACACCAGCACCAGAGACATTACAAGGTGAACATCCTTTCTCAAATGCTTATGAGCAGGTTAATTTCAGCCTGCTATAAGCTTTCAAGTGACATGTTGAAACCCCCTGTTCCATATATTAAAAGTGCGGAACCCCTGTCCCATTTTTCAGGTGTCTATTTTAGTGTTTCTCTCAGTCCTACAAACCTCTGCCTTGCCCTGCCTGAACAAACAGAAAATCTACTTCCAGGCAGGTGTGTTCTTGCCAATTTTTCTGATCCTTTAAAAGGTACAGGTCAGGTTCTGTTTGATCAACTGTATTGCTGAATAGATGAGCTTATGCCCATGACTGACTTTTATGAAGTTTGCACAAGGAGATGTTCAAGATGCCCTGGTGTAAACATTAAGTCAGTGTTTGTAATGAGGGTTTAGGCTAAAAAGAAAGATTCTGTGTAGACAGAATGTGAAGGTGGGGAAAAGAGAGAATGTAGAATATGGAGATGAATATTTGGGCATGAGAGTGATCCAGAAAATGTGTATTCACTAGGCAGGTCAAACAGAGGTATTGTAATAGATAAACATTTGCTGATCACATAGCCTATACAGTCTAACAAAGAAAAGCAGTAATTGTTTTATTTCTGCACTTTTGCACATATTCAGTTGTAACTTTGGAACTTTCCACTTGGAACTATAAAAGAGTATCCTGTTTTTTATTCAGTAAGATTTACCATATACATATATCATGTGTGTATGTCAGTGACTCTCCAGTTTTGAAAACAAAGAAGTTTCATGTTCTTATTACTAAGATTCACTCTGTGTTCTGTTTCGCAACCCCTAGCTAGTGAACTAGGACAGGTCTTCCCATACAGGGTGTCCACTTGCTTAACAGCAATGCTTGACATGTAAAGAGATCTTGTGTTACTGGACATTCTGCTGGAGCTGAACAGTATTCTGGCCATTGCTATAGCTTTCTGTCTTTTCTGTTTTCTCATACATTCAAGATATGCATCACTGTGCACGTGGAAGCATATTTCCATAAGCCCTTCAGGAACACAAATCATTAGGTAAAGCTGGACCAGGAACAGGCTTAGTTACTTCCTCACTAATGTCTTTATTTCTGCTAGAGAATAAACCCTATTGTCAGTTTTCCAAATACACAGAAAATGCATGAGTAAATTTTAAAGCTTTGGCATGCATAGTAGAAAGCCCATGTAAGATGTTCAGAAATCAAAAAAAGAAAAAAAAAGTAAGATCACTGCTTTTCCACAAAAGCAAGTGTTAGTCCTCCACTTCCATGTACTGCCATAATTATATGTATAATGTGATCTGTAACATTTATACTTTTCCTCGAGTTTATGTGTTTGTGCCTGCATTTAATTTTATTTTGTTTCACCTTGACTTCTCCTGTTAATAGCTCTAATTTGATAGAATCGTATATTCAGGTATTCTGACTTTGTATTAATCTGATTCTTCCTCTTTAGATGGAAGGTTTTATAGATACATATTTCTGAGACTTCACAATCATCCTGTCTTAGAGAACACTCCATTATACTCATTACAGCATATTTATTATCATTCTGAAATCAGCAAATGGAAAATGTAACTTCTGACTCCCACTGAGATTCTCTGCAAGTAGAAGAGTTTTCCTTTTCAGGAACAAAGTGATGACAGAGGAGACAGGACTACCACTGTTCTATCCTCAAATATTGATTTAACCTTCTTCTTGTTTTTTTTAATGCCTGGTAGTGGGTTAGCTAAAAGATGTTTGCTTAGTATCCTGACTAGAGATAGGTACAATTTGGGAAAAATGGTGATTCATCACAATTTGTAATTAATCAAAGTTGATGAATTGATGAAGCACCAAATTTTAGTGACAAATAGTGAATGTTCATCAATGTCTCAACCACCAGATGGTTGGGACATTGAAAAGCAGGCTGGCTGCAGGAACAGAAACTGGAGTTTCCCTTCCTGCAGCCAGCCTGCTTGTCAACGTCCCAACCATCAGCTGATCGGCAGGACATAGAAAAGCAAGCAGTGGGAAGGAAAACTCGTTTCCCTTCCCACGCCCGCCTGCACAAAAGGACGATTGAAAATGGGTAAATATTCATCTCTTCATAATTTATCGGGATCTCCAGGCCTAACAAATATGTAGTGATGACTATCCCACAAATCAGTGATATTTCACGAATATCAAAACTTTTCCAAATTCATCCCCATGTCTAAGGTTGACTCAGGAGACAGAGAGTATGTCCAGATGGTCATATAGTTCACTATTTGGACTGCTTTCATTGCTGTTTGATTTCAATCAAATTATGGTTTCCAGAAATGTTTTGACTTAGCGTTATCCATCCTGCCCCATTTCAGAGCTAATTCATTCCTTTTTGACACAGGTCTAGAGCTACAGGGTTTTTTGGTGCAATTCAGAGCTCTCATAGTTATCCCATTCTGTAGCCTGTGTAGATGATAAATTCACACCAAAATAGAGCTATGGGTGGTGTTATCTGAGGTCACACCCCTGTGAGAGATGGCATTGAAAGAGACAATGGAGAACCCACTGTTCTATTTTCATTTACACTACCATATTTAATTCTTATATATTCTAGATAGCTAGGCAGTGACAAATTTTACTTTCTTGGGCTCCATGATCACTGCAGATGGTGACAGTAGCCACGAAATTAAAAGACGCCTGCTTCTTGGGAGGAAAGCGATGACAAACCTAGACAGCATCTTCAAAAGCAGAGACCTACTTTGCTGACAAAGGTCCGCATAATCAAAGCTATGGTTTTTCCTGTAGCGATGTATGGAAGTGAGAGCTGGACCATAAAGAAGGCTGACTGCCAAAGAATTGATGCTTTTGAACTGTGGTGCTGGAGCAGACTCTTGAGAATCCCCTGGACTGCAAAGAGAACAAACCTTTCCATTTTGAAGGAAATCAACCCTAAGTGCTCACTGGAAGGACAGATCCTGAAGCTGAGGCTCCAATACTTTGGCCATCTCATGAGAAGAGAAGACTCCCTGGAAAAGACCCTGATGTTGGGAAAATGTGGAGGCAAGAAGAGAAGGGGACGACAAAGGAAGAGATGGCTGGACAGTGTCACCGAAGCTACCAACATGAATTTGACCCAACTCTGGGAGGCAGTGGAAGACAGGAGGGTCTGGAGTGCTCTGGTCCATGGGATTACAAAGAGTTAACAACTACTTTCTTACGTTTTCGTGATAAATCTTTTCTTAAAAGTAAATAAAAGTAAAGTAAATGTTCTAGATGACATAATAAGTTGACTTGTGAGTATGCACTGCAATCTGTTGCAAGGCCAGGTGAGCAAAGGGGGGATCTATTAGAAGTGGGGAAACACATGATTGCCCTCATGTAATTGCATACATGAGTATAATTCTGACTTATAGGTCTACTTCATGATTATTTGACCCTCATTAATGGCAATGTGTATGGAGCTCCAGAGAGTTCCAGAAAAACATTTACTTCTGCTTCATTGACTATGCAAAAGCCTTTGACTGTGTGGCCCACAGCAAACTATGACAAGTCCTTAAAGAAATGGGAGTGCCTCACCACCTTATTCGTCTTGTGAGAAACCTATATGTGGGACAGGAAGCAACAGTTAGAACTGGCTATGGAACAACTGATTGGTTCAAAATTGGGAAAGGAGTATGGCAAGGCTGTATATTGTCCCCCAGCTTATTTAACCTATATGCAGAATACATCATGCGGAAGGCTGGACTGGAGGAATCCCAAACCAGAATTAAGATTGCCAGAAGAAATATCAACAACCTCCGATATGCAGATGATACCACTCTGATGGCAGAAAGTGAGAAGGAATTAAAGAACCTTGTAATGAGGGTGAAAGAGGAGAGTGCAAAAAACGGTCTGAAGCTCCACATCAGAAAAACTAAGATCATGGCCACTGTTCCCATCACCTCCTGGGAAATAGAAGGGGAAGATATGGAGGCAGTGACAGATTTTACTTTCTTGGGCTCCATGATCACTGCAGATGGAGACAGCAGCCACAAAATTAAAAGACTCCTCTTCTTGGGAGGAAAGCGATGACAAACCTTGTCAGCATCTTAAAAAGCAGAGACATCACCTTGCCAACAAAAGTCCGCATAGTGAAAGCTATGGTTTTTCCTGTAGTGATGTATGGAAGTGAGAGCTGGACCATAAAGAAAGCAGACTGCTGAAGAATTGATGCCTTTGAATTGTGGTGCTGGAGGAGGCTCTTGGGAGTCCCCTGGACTACAAGGAGAACAAACCTATCAATTCTAAAGGAAATCAACCCTGAGTGCTCATTGGAAGGACAGATCCTGAAGCTGAGGCCCCAATACTTTGGCCATCTCATGAGAAGAGAAGACTCCTTGGAAAAGACCTTCATGTTAGGAAAGTGTGAAGGCAAGAGGAGAAGGGGACGACAGAGGATGAGATAGCTGGACAATGTCTGCGAAGCAACCAACATGAAATTGACAGAACTCCGGGAGGCAGTGGAAGTGCTCTGGTCTGGTGTGCTCTGGTCCATGGGATCACGAAGAGTCGGACACAACTAAACGACTAGACGACGAATGGCAATGTGAATAAGCTTTATTTCCTCTTATTCTTGCCTGTCTTTCCTTCTGTCTTTTTCTCTTTTTCATATATATATGAAAAGCATGATGAAGAAAACCTCTTCTTTTAAAAATTGGGAGTAGATGGGAGAAGAATTTGGCAGGAGGAAAAAAAGCTGTGCACAAGCAGAAGTGTCTTCTCCTGCAATCAAATTGTTGGACAGAAGCCATCATTGGCTTCCAAATTAATATATTTGATATAGCTAAATGTTTTTTTTTTTAATCTAAGATAGCAATGTTAAATCATATTTGAATATATCAATGTTGTGCTTCTGGATGCTCTTCCTTGTCGCCTGAATTCAGTGATCCCAGAAGCAGCGATAACAAGGGTACAAAGGACTACTTAATGGAAAATAGAATGTGCTTTTTTGGTATGAAAAAGCCTGGAAAGGGTACTTTTCCAAGCCACAACTACCATAATCCCTCCAGCTCTGTGAAATAGAAACAGGGGACTTGGTAGTTTTGAATCAATACTACATTTAAGAAGTATTTTCTCCCAGCCACCAAGAGGCAGTACAATACCAGAAATATTCACATACTCTCCTTTTTGAAGTTGATGCACTTTGCTTTTCCAAAGAACTGTACTAAAACTTTCTGCAGTGCTGCATCAGTAAAATTATAGCGTGGGAACAATAGGCTTCACATTAAAGGGAAATATAAAATGATGGAATGAATCATATTGTAATTTTAAACAGCAGACTGCAAGATTCGTTTTTTTTCCTTCGTAAAAGAACTGAAAACACACATTCCATTAAAGAAAGTGGTGATGAACTTTCCTATATTTAACCATAAATCATATTAGTTACATCTGCCAGTGTAATACAATTGGCGTAAATTTCAGCAGCGAACTGCTGCTAAGAAGTTAGCATAAGCATTTGATGTTGCACTGTGAGTCACAAAACTCAGCACACAATAGCAAGTTCACTTCTTAATTGGTAGCAATTTGCTGCCAAGATTTATGCCTATTTCATTGTGTTCACTTTTTTTATCTGATCAACTGACAGCTCTTTCATTGTGCAACTGCTCTGATTCATCCATAGAATGTTACAATGGTTCCATCATCAGATCTACTTTGATTTGGATTCCTATACTGAGCAAGGGGTTGGACTCAATAGCCTTATAGGGGCCTCTTCCGACTCAATTATTCTATGATTGTATGATCTTCCAGTTAGAACACTGCCATATTTTTTTCAACCAAAGAAAATCTGTTAAGGAGGGAAAGATAGGTCCACAATAGCTTTTTGACCTACCAATGCCTACTTCTAGTAGATCTCTGTATGTGAATGCTTTGTTGCACAGAGTTTTAAGAATCAGATAGATTGTTTGTGATTGCTTATTTTGATCAATCAAGCGATCTGTTTACTGTAGTCTCACTATTCATTAGGCTTTATCAGAGGGCTCCTCCAAGGATCTACACCTCACATAAATACAGTGGTGCCTTGCTTAACAGGTGTCCGGTTTAACGACGAATCCGCATAGTGATTAAGTTTTTGTGATCGCAAAAGCGATCGCATTGCGATGATTTAAATGGTAAAAAATCGCTTTGTGATGATCGGTACGCTGTTTCACTTACCGATTTTCGCATAGCGATGATTTTAGAACAGCTGATCGGCTGTTCCAAAATGGCCACTGGGGAAAAAATGGCTGCCCGCTGTGCTTTCGCGCCCATTCCTTGCTTACCAGGCAACGAAAATGGCGGCCATATGGAGGATTTTCGCTTAAAGGTGAGTTTTTTGCCATAGGAATGCATTTAACGGGTTTTGATGCATTCCTATGGGCTTTTTTATTTCGCATAGCGATGAATCCGCATAGCAATGATTTTGGCTGCACGGATTATCGTCGCTATGTGGGGCACCACTGTACCTAGTCCTCCTATGAAACGTAGGGACAGATTTCTTTTTGTACATTGACAGTAGGTCCAAGGTAAAAAAAAGTAGCCTGGGAGGCAGGACATGTTCCAGGTGAGTGAAATTTCAATGTGTGTCTGTAGGTTGGAACTCCCAGAATTTCTGTCTGGACCATTCTCAGGAATGGGAATTGGAGTTGCAGGACTCATTGTCAAGTGGGACTCAAGTCGCACTGATAACTCAAGTCAGACTTCACTGGGTTATTTTTCAATGACTTGGACTTGATTCATGACTTGGAACCCCCACCCCCTTTCTTTTTGGAGGGAAAAACTTGTTTTTAATAGGGATTCTTACTTAAGAGTTTGGACTTGGGATTTGGTACTAAAGACTCAGACTTGGACTTGGGACTTGATACCAAAGATTCGGACTCAGACTCGGATCTTGAACCCAAAGACTTGCGAACATCCCTGGCAGTTCTTGGACAATTCTGGGAGTTGGAATCCCCTCAAAAAAAAAAAAAAAAAAAAAAAAAAAGCAAATGGAACATACGTACACATTATTAATGTTTAGAATATTGTAGGAAAGTAACCATAGATTATATTCACACTATTTTTGGTCTGTGAAGATTATGAGCTCTGCCATCCCTGATCAATATAGAAAATGAAAATCCACATCTCTCCCTGGTTACTCTCTGGGGCTGCAAAGCATGATGCAGCCTCTTTACACATGTCACCTCCCTTTGTGAAGTACCTCAGTTGCCCAAAGACCAAGATTATATCTTGATATCTGCAAGTAAGCCTGTTGATCTTCTATAAATCCCTGTTGGGGCTTTAATGAATCCACTGGCATGAATATATGGACGGGGACTTGAGTTATTGGACTTGCTGTCAAGTCAGACTTAAGTCGCACCAGCAACACGACTCAGACTTGATTCTGGAATTGCTTCCACCCCCCCAATGACCTGAACTTGACTCTGAACCCACCAACCCTCTCCCTTATTTCTGGGGCACAGGGGGAGCTTGTTTTCAATAGGGGCTTGGATTTGGTGCCAAAGACTCAGACTTTGACGAGGGACTTGGACCCAAAGACTTGTCAGTTTTCCTTCCTGAATGTACTTGTTTCTTTGCCTTTGATGCCACATTCTCTTTGGCATTCACATGTGTAATATGCACATCTGGAGAAGAAGTGATATGATAGCAATCTAATATCAAGTCAAAGAAACAGTCAAGTCAATCCAGAGTGAGGGTTTCAAGCACACAGGAGCAAAGCAGGGAAGAGACAGATAAGTTGTCTCTAACCGCTTTGAAAGCTGACTGAAGGTTTTCTAGCTTTACTGCTGAATCCTGACTTAGCACACAACTGCAGTGTTTAGGCAGAAGGCAGTGAACTTTTTTTCCACTGGAGGTCTTAAACAGAGGTTGAATACCAATCTGTCAGAGTTTTTCTGACAGATTGGTATTCAACCTCTGTCTTAAATAGGGGCTGTGGACTTCTTACATTTACCTGGATTGAACGCAGTGACTTTTTCAGTCCCTCCCAGCACTACAATTCTGTAATTCTATGATCTGCAGAAATCTAAATCTGTACATCCATAGGTTTTTGCACAGTCTCTCTAAGGATACTTACTGCCTTAAAGAATAAGTACTGTATGTACTCTCACTTTGCAAGGCTTGTATGCACATCCTTCTCAAAAAAATGTGTTATGTACCATCAAGTCGCATCCAACCTACAGGGACCCTAATAGGTTTTTCAAGGTAAGTGTGATATTTAAGGAATGATTTTACTGGTGACACCTCCCAATACATACGGGGGCAGAATTTTAGCACTGATTTACACTTACGTACCCAGTGTGTATAGTGGATAGAGTAATGGACTAGGACTCAGGAGACCTGATGCCTGCCTGGCCCTGGAAACTCATAGGAAGAGGGGGGCACTGGTAAAAACCACTTCTTAAATATCACACTTGACTTGAAAACCCAAATTAGGTTTGCTATGAGTAGGATTTAACTTGATGACATATAACAAGGGAAACCACCATAGAGCCTGGTAGCAAATTGCCAGTCATTGTTGAGATCTGTTTGGATGCATGTTCAAGTCCCTTAATGATAGGAACTTCTGGGAGTTCAAACCACACGAAGGGGCAAATATTCTTTGCTTCTGTTGAACTGTGAGATGAGATGAAATTGGTGCAGTCCAGGAAGGAAACAGTACAGTGGACCCTCGACTTACAGACGGCTCGACTAACAGACTTTTTGAGTTACAGACTTCTCTAGCCGCAAAATTTAGATTCGACTTGCAGACAGAGAAGCGACTTACAGACCAGAAAAAAAACAAAATGGAACAAAAATAGAATAAAAACTGCCAGTTATAGGATTAATCAGTTTTCAGTGCATTGTAGGTCAATGGAGATTCGACCTACAGACTTTTCAACTTGCAGCCACCGTTCCAATACGGATTAATTTCGTAAGTAGAGGGTCCACTGTACATTGTTTTATCACACATGTAGCTGGCTCAGTTGTAAATTGCTGTAGTGTGTGCCTGAGTTTAGGAGAAGGGAGGAGGGGAAAGATGAAGCCTGGAGACCTTGCATAACTGAGAATGCAGTTACTTAGCTGTACTAGTCAATCCACTAATTGGTTGAATTGTTATTTCCCTCTGTTAGTTTTGTTTATTATGCAATTACCTTTAATCTCTCTCTCTCTCTTAAGATACACTGTATTTCTCATTGGATATCCTTTGGACTAATGCTTTGTAAGAAAAAGAACTCATAGTGCTTATGTGTTGCTATATTTTCAATGAAATGAGGAGATGCAGCTTTCATGATGGTTTCTATAACTAAGCCGTTTTGGATTTCATTCCCCCATCTGTTTCTCATTACTGAATTATGAGCTATGTAAATGGAAACAAATGTCCTATTCAATGCAGCATTCAGATTCTATCATCTGCGAAAAGAGCAATTCGCTGCAGTGCAAAAGAAAAATAAGCACTCATTTAGCACGTGACATTTCTGAATGTAAGGACTCTGAAGTTATGTAAGTGGCTTGTGCATGCCAGAGCATCAATCCCAAAGCAACCTCTTTTCAAATAAACTCCATTAGTCCACAAAGGTTTCACAGAACTAGGTTAAACAAACAAGCATTTCTAATGTTACCATTGAGGTCCTGTACTTATTTTCTGGGATGGCTTTTCATACTGTCTTCTTGCAGATGTTCCTGAAAAATATGAATACTCTGGACACATGAGAAAGGAGGCTTCCGGTGTTTCCTCACACAACTGATTTACCCTTTACAAAAGAAGTCAAGCTTCCTCAGCTTCATAGTGCAAACTGTTTATTAAAGCATTAGTAGATTCCTTTCAGTTGGAGTGGAAGAAGCATATAACTAAAGAGATATTGAAAATTGGCTTTTCTCCCAGTATATACCGTATTTTTCGCTCCATAAGACTCACCTCTCCATAAGACGCACCAAATTTTTAGGAGAAGAAAACAGGAAAAAAAATCTGTTTTCTTCTCCTAAAAATTGGTGAGCCTTATGGAGAGGTCTGTCTTATGGAACACACCCTAGGACCCTTTGGAGGCTCACCCAGACTCCCTGAAGGCCAGAGGGGGCAAAATCACCACCTTCTGGGGCTCTTTTGAGATTTGGAAAGCTTCAGAAGAACCCCAGAAGGTGGAAATTTCGCCCCCTCTAGCCTGGTGGGGGGGCAGGGTGAGCCTCCAAAGGGTCCTAGAGTGTGTTCCAGGACCCTTTAGAGACTCACCCTGCCCCCCCGGGGGTCAGAGCGGGCAAAATTGCCACCTTCTGGGCTCTTTTAAGGCTTGGGAAGCTTCAAAAGAGCCCCAGAAGGTGGCGATTTTGCCCCCCCTGGACCCATGGGGGGGTGGGGGTAGCGTGGCAAGGGTCCGAGGGGGCCTTCCAGACGCCTGCCACGCTACCCCCCCCATGGGGCCAGCATGGGTGAAATAGCGACCTTCCAGGACCTTTTGAGAAGCTTTCCAGCCTCTCAAAAGGTCCTGGGAGCTGGCGATTTCGCCTGAGCTGGCCCCGTGGGGGGGGGTAGCGTGGCAAGGGTTCTGGGAGGCTCCCTTGGACCCTTGCCACCTTCCCCCCACCCACCCCCCCACGGGGCCAGGGGGGTAAAATCGTCACCTTCTGGGAGTGTTTGGAGGCTCCCCAAGCCTCCAAACACTCCCAGAAGCTGTTGATTTCGCCAGGGCTGGCCCCGTGGGGAGGTGGGGGCAGCCTGGCAAGGGTCCTGGGAGGCTCCCTTGGACCCTTGCCACCTTCCCCCCACCACCACCCCCAGGGCCAGGGGGGTAAAATCGCCAGCTTCTGGGAGTGTTTGGAGGCTCCCCAAGCCTCCAAACACTCCCAGAACCTGGCGATTTCGCCAGGGCTGGCCCCGTGGGGAGGTGGGGGCAGCCTGGCAATGGTCCTGGGAGGCTCCCTTGGACCCTTGCCACGCTACCCCCACCCCCCCCACGGGGCCAGGGGGGTAAAATCGCCAGCTTCTGGGAGTGTTTTGAGGCTTGGGAAGCCTCAAAACACTCCCAGAAACTGGCGATTTTGCCGGTGGGAGGAGCGTCGCAAGGGTCTGAGTGAGCTTCCAGGACCCTTGCGACGTTCCCCCCACCTGGAAGCTGGTGATTTCGCCTGCGCTGGCCCCGTGGGGCGTGGGGGAGCATTGCAAGGCTCCTGGAAGGCTCCCTCGGACCCTTGTGACGCTCCCCCCCACAGGGCCAGTGGGGGCGAAGTCACCACCTTTGCACCATAAGACGCACAGACTTTCTACCCCCCTTTTGGAGGGGGAAAAAGTGCATCTTATGGTGCAAAAAATACGGTACTTATAGCATTGGGTCTTACGGATGCCATTAAAGCGGTGAAGTTAAGGGTATGGGACATTGAACTACAGGACCATTTTGGCCAGTTAGGGAAATATAACTTTCTTAAGAAATCTTCTTTTATCACTTCCTCGTATTTAGCCAGCACTATGTCATATAAAGCCATTAGGGCTTTCACACTAGCTAGGCTCAATTTCTTTCCTTCTAAGCTTCTGGAGGGAAGATTTCGAGGTTTGCCTGCATCAGATTGTCTCTGCCCTTGAAATAATGATAAGGTTGAATCAGTTGGTCATGTTCTCCTTTTCTGTTCTTGCTATCGGGATCTTTGTATGGAGCTTTTATCACCCGTTATTTGTATATCTCCTGGGAGATCAGAGGAGGATTATGTGCAGTGGCTACTCTCAGACAGTACCCCTTATACCACAAGACAAGTGGCCAAATTCTGTGCTGCAGCAATGGTTGTTTGTAAACAGATGTTTGGGTAGGTGATTTTAGATGGATAATATGTTTTTAATATAACACTGCCTGAAGTTTTACCAATCTTAAGGATATATGATGTTATTAATTGGAAAGAAGGGGTTGTTTTATCATGTTTTAATTGAATTTTATTATCCTGCCCGAAACAATAACTGTATGTATCTATTTTATACTGTTTTGGTTTTACTGGTCTTAGACCGTAATAAACTACTACTACTACTACTAACATTAGTAGCATCTTAAAAATAGATAGAGCAAACTGTTATAAAAGCAACCCTTTAAAATTCAGCAAAAGAAAATCTAGAAGAATTCTGGAAAAACTTGGAAAATTAGCACTTTGAGGCTAATTTATTACAACCCAAGATATTTGTAGGGTGGGATACAAGATTATAAATATATTATATATATTGTGGGGGTGGGAGAGAAAATAACTATGTAAACAAACAATAATGATGTCAAGATCTTTTAACAAAAAATCTTAAAACTGAAGAGCTGGAAGAAACCCTATAAATCATTGAGTCCAGCCTTTGTCAGGAAGGAACAAAGGGGAATCAGACTCCCTACCTCTGGCTCCACAGCCAAATACCTAAACCACTGAGCTGTCCAGCAGTTTTTTATTCTAGTTGTTCAACAAAAGCACTACTCAAATACTCTAAATATGATTAGATGCACAAGGTGGGAGGGAATGGAAATGAAATGTCAGCCATTTTGTCCTCCACTAGAATGACTTTGGCACAATGGCTAGAATTTTTCAGCTTTTTTCTCCAGGTAATATAGCTTAGAAAGAGGGATTTTTTGATGGAACACTATTGCCTAAGGAAAGAGTTCCACTCTTTCACCAAGGCACCAGAATGAAACCCACTTATCTCAACATAAAGAGACCAAGTATGGTTCAAATCGGTCACTCGGTCATGAAGCTCCCTGAATAGTCTTGGACCTGTCACACTCGCTTGGTTTGACATGGTTATTGTGAGGATGCCGCAGAATGGAAGAGAGCCACACATGTCACCTTTAGCTAATTGAGTATAAGGCTGAATAGAAATGTCATAGTTAAATAAATGCAACAGTTCTTATGATTCCTTTCTAGTGGAAGAAGTGCAATCTAGTAGACATATAACACTAGATCATGGCCAAGCCTCTTAAGCCAAATATATATATGGGGGGAGGAAATGTTCAACTGCAGGTTCCATCAAGTGCAGTCAACATAGCCAATGATAAGAGATGGCTGAAGATGAACTCCAAAAATATCTGAATGGCTATACTAGACATCGGCTATTTGTATTTGTATTCCTGGGGGGCACAAATACAAATTGTGGCACCATATGTGCCACGGAGGCCCCTTCCCTCCCCACCCCCCAGAACTGGCTGGTCCACTCACCATTCACTGTGTAGCGCTCGTCTCCACTGTCTTTGTCATTGTGTTAATTGCAGAAGGAGCCCAATCGGCTCTTCCCTATCTCCCTGTGCAGCCAACCACTGCAGCGTGGATGCAGGACATGGAGTCTCCCCACTCCGCCTATGAGTAGTTGGCTGTGCAAGGTGTTGGGGAAGAGCCAGCTGGGCTCCTGCTGTGATTGGCATGACAACAACAATGAGCCAAGTGCCACATTATGAAATCTGAGTGGACCGACCAGTTCTGGGGGGAAGGGAATGGGCCTCCATAGCACCTACTGAGTACTCTCTATCTAGAAAACCCTGAGAAGGGCTGCCGTAAGTCAGAACGGAATTGATGACACACGGTTATTATTTAATTATTTATAGTGATATGACAGTTACAAGAACAAGCTTTGCCCCTTCCACTGGTACTCATACGGATGTACTGTGCTACTACATAGTGGAGATGTGAGGAATATTTGAAAAATATCTCATTCTTGGCAACTTTCCAAGTCTCACCAGGCTGAGACTGTGATGAGACTTCTCTGCCCCAGCAAGATTTGCCAGTTTTGTTCCCCCCCCCTTTTTTTCTACCTGTTCTACACAGGTAACCACCAAATCCTAGGCAACCTGGTGCTCTTTGCAGCAAAATCCTACACAGGAAAGATTCCATTTTGTACTGGAATTCTAATAATTCTGTTCAGTGTGGTGATTTCTCTGTTCTTTCTGGATAAATCCTGCACAGTAAAGATGAAATTCCGTACAGAAATTGTAATTGTCCTGCACAGCTTGGAGCTTCCTCATCCTTTTCTTGAGTGAACTCTGTGCAGGAAAGATGCCATTTTGAGCAGGAATTTTAATAATCCTGAATAGAAAAAAGGGACACAAGATGTTCCAGAAATCCCAGGAGATTTTCTGTGAGATTTGTCAGGGGAAAGAAAGAAAGAAAGAAAGAAAGAAAGAAAGAAAGAAAGAAAGAAAGAAAGAAAGAAAGAAAGAAAGAAAGAAAGAAAACGAAAGAAAGAAAACCCTTTTACAGGAAAATCTTACTACAAGGAGGAAAAAGGTATTTCTGTTTTTCTTTCTTTCATATATCTGTGGTTGGATAAGCCTTATAACTAACGAGCCCAAGGGAGGCATCCATCTGTCTCCCTCTTCCATTCAACTTATTGTTAGTGTAATGTTATGTTATTGGGCAAGGCCATATGCAAACAAGAACAAGTGGAGTCCAGTATACATTTCTAGCATTGAGCCCAAATGATGGTCTTCAACTGCTTTTAAATATGCCATGGTCTTGTTTCGGTTACTACAGTTAAGAAGAGGAGTGGTCCAAATACTTCAAGAGAACAAGTATTGTTCTAGTACAACAGGAAGACACTGGCCTAAGTCCAATTGTTAATAGGCCAACTTAATCAATACGAACTTGGTAAAATGGCACGTAATGTAATTTACACTGATCCATAGAGTTCACTCTAGCTGGACTTAGACCTTTGTTCTATTCTGTCTGGGTTTGTCAAAACTAGTTTCCAAAAGAGCTGAATAGCTGGATCAACTTTTCTGTCTTGACTTCTCTGGTGCCTGCATGTTTCCACAGTGCAATTGCTAGCTGTGTAGGAGGCAAGAGGAATGTAGATTGGGCAAACAGCATGGGAAAGGGATGTAATATATGCTCCCAGTTTGCTCACCTTAGATGAAAAGGTGTGGCATGAAACATCAAATCAATCAATCAATCAATCAATCAATCGGGCAATAGCTGCAAGCCTTTTTATTCTGATATTTTAAAAGCAGCATTGTTTTTGTCAGCAAAATATTTACATTTTTTGCAAGAAAAGGGTGACTTTTGGAATACATTGTATTTTGCAGAAAAAATACTTCTACGATTGTTTTTTACTAAAATGAACAAAACTTGTAACTTTGTCCAGCATGAAGAAAACTTTTAAATTCTTTTGCTGTTTTTTTGTGAAAATAAAAGAAGGGAATATATACCTACCTAAAATTCATCATTGCTGTGTGGAATGATTATGCTGGCAAAGCAAATCAACATTCTATAAGGCAATTCTAAAAATTGGGGCTACCCAAACAAGATCAATTATAACTTTTAAACTGGGATTCAGAAAAACATCAAATTCGGCACAGCTGAATTAGACAGTTCGCTCTTGGTCTGTGCTGCATGGGGGGGGCGTTTGGGCAAAGGTTTTTGAGTTATAAATTTATAAAGGTAAAACAGTTTTACCCCCTCATTCAGAAATAAGTTACCCTAAACATCAGAAGAAGAGTGAGATTAGGAAGGGCAGCAACAAAGGAATTAGAAAAGATAAGCAAACATAAGAATGTGTCACTGAAGACCAAGACTAAAATCATCCACACTTTTGTATTTCTGATCATATATGGGTATAAAAGCTGGACAGTTAAGAAAGCTGACAGGAAAAAATGGTTTGAAATATGGTGCTGGAGGAAAGCTTTGCAGACACCTTGGACTGGCAGAAAGACGTGTGTCCTAGATCAAATCAAGACCGGACCATCTCTGGGGGCAAAAATGTTGAACCTGAGGCTGTCCCACTTTGGGCAAGGTCATCAGAGGGCAGGATTATCTGGAAAAGACAATAATGCTGGGAAAAGTAGAAGGCAGCAGGAAAAGAAGAAGACCAAATATGAGATGCACTGTCTTCCTAAAGGAAACCACAGGCTTGAGTTGACATGAGCTGAGCAGGGCTGCTGAGAGCAGGACATTTTGGAGATTGCTCATTCATAGGGTCACCATAAGTCAGAGGTGACTTCACAACATAAAAACAAGGGGGGGAAAAACAATCTCAGATTTAAAGTAGATCACATAAGCTGAAAAGACCAATCTTGCTTATCTTGAAAGAATGGTTGGCACCTCCCATTTTTAAATTTGGAAATAAATCAGGCTGCAGAGGTGTCCAAGTTGCTGAGACTTAATAATTGTAGATGCTTGTTCCTGTGCGCAGCCTCTTCTGAAACTGTACAAGAAGTTGTGTGTCATTAACTAGGAAAGGTTTGTACTGTGCTCAGATGAAACATTGTGGGGTATTGAAAGCTTGTGAGTTTTAATCTTACTGTATGTAAACTGCTTAGTGTAGTGCTTGCACTAATGGGGCAGTATATAAATCAAATCAAATACCAATAAAATCTAGGTGGTCAAATCTGTTGGTTTTGTTTTCTTTTACAACTGAATTTTCAGAATCTCTCATTCTTCCTGCCTTGTTTATGAAGTACAACTTTTGCTTTGTCTTATCACAAAGCAAACAAGATGCTCATCGATCTGTACCCACAAGGCAGAACCTCATCACCAAATTCTCCAATAGAAGGACTCACCAGAGTGCGATCCTGCAATTTCCATTCACTGCCATTCAGTTCACTTCCATCCCATTCTCCCTTAGTCTGAGAATTTCTTCACTTCTCCATGTCTTGCAACAATGTTAAACTGAGTGTGTACGAGGCAAGGGGTGGAGGTGTCACCTGGATTCTCCAAGTAAGATGCCACATGTGTTGACCCAACCTTTTTGCTGTGACTAAATATATCTCATCTAAGTGGTCACCTTTTCATAGAATCATAAAATAATTGAGTTGGAAGGGACCTATAATGCCATCACGTCCAATCTCCTTCTTGATAGAGGAATCATACTCAAAGCAGTTCTGACAGACAGTTGTCCAATTTTCTCTTCAATGCCTCCAGAAATGGATAGCTGATCACTTCCTGAGGTAATTGGTTCAACTGTTGTACTGCTCTAACAGTTAAGATGTTTTTCCTGATATTCAGCCTAAACCTGACTTCCTGTAGCTTGAGCCCATTATTACATGTCCTGTGCTCTGGGATGACTGAGAACAGATTCTGCTCCTCCTCTGTATTTCAGAAGTGCTATCATATCTCCCCTCAGTCTTGTTTTCTCAAGGCTTCCTTCGTAGCTTGTGGCTACACATCTGTATTTGGGAATGTAATGTGTGTGTGTGTGTGTGTGTGTGTGTGTGTGTGTGTGTGTGTGTGTGTGTCTGTCATGTATATTAGGTAATATTGCTTTAAACAATGACACATACATTCACTAATTATATTTCCAGAATTTCTTTAAAACTACACTCAGTCTGACCTATGTTCATATATAACTGATTAATGTTGTCATTTTTAGCAAGCAGAAGAAAAACTACATTCCACCAGTTCCTACTCAATAAATTACTCAATTATACCTGAAAAAACATATTTCTGAAATAAATATAGGTCGTTTGGCCATCATAATTTATGAGGAGCTAGTTCACAGAGAGTTCACAGAAACAATGTATGTATGAAGGAGCAGATATAGGCTATTGCTTGTTCTGCTTTATGTCTACTCTGACAGAGGCTTTATTACCTAAGAGAAACAAATACTGTTCAGTGTCACCAGAAAGCAGAATCAGTTAAGCTTGTTTTGTAATCTGAAATATTATTTGGAAGAAAAGAATCCCAAAGCAATCTTAACATGGATTTCCCCTGGTGTGCCCAGTGACGTCCAAGCCAAAATAAATATTGAAATTTAGTCTCATTTCTTAAAATCCGTTCTCAAATACCTTTTGCACAAAAGATTTCCAGACAATGAAGTAGCGGTCTCAGCTAGATCAACAACACCTACAGGAAAATGTCTGCAACAGAGACTTGTCCAGCACCAGCAGTGCTAAGAAAAACCCTTGACCATCTGCCTGTACTCATCGCCGCATCACCTGAATTATGCTGCAAATGGCAGGAAACTGCTGTACATTTGATCAGACTGCTGAGCATCTGAGAAGGCATAATTTTTTTTGTCATTCCTCTTCTCTCTCTTTCTATTGCAGCAACTAGCCCAAGATTACCCAGGCTAGTTCTTCTCCTAGGAGACACAGTGGGGAATCAAACTCCCAGACTCTGGCTCTACATCCACTTATCCAACTCACTGAGCTAGCCAGCTAGCCAGCTGTTGCTGTACTGATATGCAATATCAATTAACAGCTGAAATGAAGACTTGTAAATCTCACCCATGGTAAAATAGCTTTGAATGAAATATATCAGAAGAAAATATTTAGAGATGGGAATGAAAATAAAGATGCAAATCTATACACCTACCTGGGAATTAGTGCCATTGAACATAATGGAACTTACCTGAAAGTATGCATTTAATTGCATTTTAAATCACCATTTCATTTAAAAAATGAATGAGTGCAAGAGCTAAGGTTTTACACACTCTTGCTAAGTACCACTACAATCTTCAAGTAGCTCCAGGTGTTACTAACTAGATGGTGCTTTTATCATGCAACTGGCCTGTCTCATTCACATAATTTTACAAGAGATCTGGATATTGTCATCTTCAGTTTGTAAGCATCTTGTACTTTCCTTGATGTGTTCTACTTTTTTCCTTATCAGGAAAAAAAAAACACCAACCTTTGAAATAATGAATTAATTACAAGTAACACAGCTATAGTACTTGGATTGTAATATCAAGGAGATAACAAAATTAGGATACCCAGTGTGGTATAGTGGAGGCTTATCCATGGAAGCTCACTGGGAGTGTGGAACTGGTAAAATCACTCCTTAAATGTCTCACCGTGAAAACACTATTACCGTTTCTGTAAGTTGGTTCTAATTTGACAGCACACAGCAACCAATAACAAAGTGACATTCCAAAACAAATATTAATGTGTGGGGGGAAATTACGGTTTCAACAAATTATCATTTCTAGCTGCTTTTGAATTGTTAAACAATATTTTGATAGGATTTTTTCAAATTTGATGCTATCAGTCTAAAGGATAGCTCCCTCCCCCAAAGATTTTTTTAAAAAAAAAAGAATGAAAAAGGTTATGAACAACACAAGTAATGCAATGATTTACTTGCTGTTGTTATGTGCCATCAAGTTGTTTCCAATTAGAGACCTTCAGAAGCTCCTGTCATCCAATGTCCTGCACATCTTTTGCAAACTGAAGGCCATGGCTTCTTTTATTGAGCCAACCTATCTCTTACTTGGTCTTTCTCTTTTACTACTACTGAACTTTCCTACTGCCCAACTTTCCACAGCATTATTATCACTTCCAGTCAGGGCCTGTTCCTAATGCTGGAATAAACCAAGAGAGGGATCAGGGTATTTGGATTCAGCCACCAGTGCCACTTCGGCCTCCCCTCTGTTACTGCCTCAGCCTCCCCTCTGCCACCTGTTGCAAAGGCAGCTGAGTTTGCATTGGGAATGGCTACTGCTTCTTCCCCAGCTCTGACTGTCAGGGGCTGTGGGGAGGGAGCAGCTGCAATGGAAGCCATTCCATTTCCTCCTCATGCTGCTGCATCCTGTCAGTTTTGTTTCTTTGTGTGGAGTTGTAGGAGTTTGTGTGTGGATTTTTCCCCTCCTGGCCAACCCCTGGTTGGTTTCATTATACTGGCGGTGTCTCAGAGGAATCAGGCAGGTGCTGTGTCAATGCAGCCTGGCCATCCAGTTGACTGACTTGGCAGGACCCTGAGAGGGGTGGAGGATGTTAAGTGATTCCTGTAAGGGTGGAGACATTGGCTCCAACAGAGAGAAAGAAGAAGCATCTGGAGGGACTTCCTATGGTTGTACGGGACATGCAAGGTGGCTGGGTGTAGGGCGTGGCAGACTTTTTTTTAAAAAAAATCCTACTATCTGGTATAGCGCTATATCAAATAGCAGGAATTTTTGTAAAATCATGGATGGGGCATTTGTGTATGCAGAATTGATTCCAATGAATTGATTCCACATCTGCCTCAAGATAAATGGACCTGTGGTGAAGCAGAAAAACTTTCTCCCCAGCCACATTATTCCATGCATGCACATAACTTGTGTATACATGAAAATTTAAATCATTTTTAAAGCAGAACTTGGTTAAACAGTATTTTTTAAATTGTCATTAGGATCAAGCCCTAAATCATGATACTCCCAAAGTATGACAACATAATTTTTATCATTTTTACTTCGAAGGAGAGCTCTGGCTTGATTTCATCTGGAACCCAGTTATACGTTGTTGTTGGGTTGTTGTTTTTTCTTGTTGCTTTTGCACTTAAACACTGCAACAGTAGCAATAATACGTTGTTTTTAAACACTTGTGGGTTGGACCAGTCACTCCCAAGGCTGGTCCAACTCACAGAAAGCCCCCCAACCTCATTGTCCAGGCCTATGCACTTTATTACCTGCAATTGTCCCATGGACTGGGTATTTGGGTAGCTTGCAGAGGATATGACAGGAGATGTTTGACAGCCCAGGAGGGAGAGACAGGAACAGGAGAGTTTGGTACCCATAGCAGGACTGTGTAAAAGGAAATCAAGCAAAGAGGTGGAGACAGTTTGCTGGGAGAAAACATGATGACAAGTGAAGTACCAGAGACAACAGAAGGACAAAGCCAGAAGGACTGGGAGGTGGTGTGTCATTATCCTGGACTGGTGAGTGAGTGGAGCTAACTGTGTCAGCAGAGGAGGTAGAACAAGTTCATTGGGCCCAACAATGACAGCCACTCTCCTGCTGGGGTGACTAGGAGTGTCAGAGATGCAGCAAAGTGAGTGCAGTACCTGAAGCTGATTCTGTTGAGTCTAGGCATCTGGTCACAGACTCCAGATAGACACCTACAGCTCCCTGTGTGAGACCAGTGCCAATTCTGGTCAACATCTGGCTTGAGAGGTCACCTGGTGTTGTCCCCTTCACTATCCTGTCCACAGCCTGTCTTCCCAAGGCCTTTTTGTACAGTGGAGCAGAAGCTCAGGTGCAGGGTCAGCTGACTCTGTCCATACATCGTCCTTGCTGCTGCACTACCTGCTTGTCCCACCTTCATGGTGTATTTCAGATCCTAGAGGTTGAGTGGTTTGTCAACCACCGCCACCAATAACAAACTAAGGATAGTTCCTCAGCATAAGAAAAGGATGACAGGTTAGGAATCCCTAGTTTCCATAGTGATTGAGGGTAACCCCACTGGGTTTTGTTCTTCATCCTGTTTTTTTACAATAAACCTGTTGTTTGTTTCCAATTGGGCTGTGTCTCATGCAGGGGCACAGGGACTGCCTACAACTCCTAATGATTAATCGGAATATGCTACTTTGAAGAAGCATCTTTTTAAGGAGGGAGAAACAGAAAAGTCCTGTACTGGCTTTCTAACAGACTGAGCAAAAATTTTGTACTTGATTGTTCAGTTTTCTGAATTATCTTAATCTTCAATTATAGTATGCTAAATATTTCTGATTTCAATGTGAATACTACATTTGATTATAAGATTTGAATTACAGCAAATCATTATGTAACCACTAAAACATGTAGTTTATTATTGAAAGGAAACTATCTTGAGTGCCTAGAACTTTACTGAATTACCTTAAACCAAGATCAGTGATCTCGTCTTTCAATGCAGTTCCAAATGTAGGAAAGATGCTAATTGAAAGTGTCCCCCTGCTGGTGAACTGGGTGGACATCAGCATGGTGAGCCAGTGAGTTTGCATAGTGGTCTGGGCCAATACCCTCCTTAGTCTTAGGACTCCTCTGCCTGGAAAGATCCTTTGAGATGCTATTGATGCATTGATATGTTCTTTTCACCGATCCTCATTTTGCGGAGTCTTAGGATCAACTGCAATGGAGCCTTGGGTTCAGTGGTTAAACTGCAGTACTGCAGTGAAGACTCTGCTCATGACTTAAATTCAATCCTACTAATTCTCAGGTAACCAGCTCAAGGTTGACTCAACTTCTCATCCTTCCAAGGTTGGCAAATCGAGTTCCCAGCTAGCTGGGGCAGGAAGGCAATGTGCAGCTTACATAATTAAACCGTAAACCACCCACAGAGAGCTTTAAGCAGTATCCAGTATAAGCAGCACCCGTTGAATGGGAGCCACCCACAGAGCTGATGCTTGATAGCTTCTCCAGATTTTCCTGTACTTGTGTGAAGAACCCCCTTGTTTGTAGCCTTCAACCACATACCTTTGTCTAATGTTATTACCCTCTACACTTTCCCCAATTTCCAGCTGATTAGTATTTTGAAAAATGTCTTCATGTCTACAGTTTTGTTCAAAATCTGGTATTTATTTGGGGAGGGAGTGCCAGAGGGACCTCTTCTATAACTGGCCCTGAAGAACTTTCAAAAGTCTTGCCTTCATTGTTATTCTTGGCTTGCCTGCAAGCACATTCGCAGTGAAGTCATTAATTACTCATAACTGGATTTACTAATCACATCCAAATACAGCCCCATCTGTTAGAAGGCAAATTGAATCCTACATTTCTTCTTGGAATGGAAATGTGACACAAGACCATCTCATAAGATATATTATAATACCAAAGAGGGTGGAAATCACTTCATCATTAAAGCAAATAATAGTTTGAATCAGTTCCCAGGAGGGAAACAATAAAAAATGTGGACAGAAAGATTTATAATCTCAGACATGACACATTTTGCACTGAGATTTGTACAGTCAAACTCAACAGCTCCACTCTAGCTAAACTCAGTCATAACAAATGGATCCCACTGAAACTGACAGTACTGATTAGTTGCCAATAATTTTAGTCTATAGCACTTAAGTGGCAACTAACATAACCTTGAATAGTTCTAATGTGTTCAATCCTCAGACAACGCTCCTTAGAGAAGATGCATGGTCAGAATATTATGAAGTTTGCCGCCCTGTACACATTTATAGAAGTTATTGTGTGGCAAAAGTCTTCAGCTAATAACAGCCTGCTTTCTCAAAACACATGCTAGTCATTGAAGTTCTTTAAAAATAAGCTCGGTTAACATCCAGGTAGTTGGACAGGGTTTGGGACACTTGCTAGCTAATCCTGCTGTTTCTATTATCATTCATAGAGAAATATATGATTGTCTCATTATCTTTCAAGGGCATAAAAATAGCTATATTTCTCCCACATTATCCATGACCTATGCTTCTAAACACATAGAATCTTAAGCTCCACCTCTCAATACCATATGCTATATGTCCAGTCCCTGTCTTTGCATTTAACTAAGACTACTTCATCTCCCTATGGGGGATATTAAAACAGTTGAATCCAAACCTAAGCAAAAATACTACTAGCAAGAAAAATACAAATTGACCTGCTGTGAAGTTGCATCTAGAAATCTGGATTTCCCTGGAAAAATTCACATTAACTGGCCACACAGGGAGAGAAGAGGAAATTTAACAAACAGCCTTGTTTGCAGCTTGTTAATGTAGCTGTCTTGATTTGCAAGAGCCACAGCTATAGGAGAATTACCTGTAAACAAGAACTGTGTGGCATTTTTCTCCTCTCATTCTTATTTTTGTGTGTGTCAAGCCTTGGGGGGGGGGAGAAATAGCATTATTTGCAAAGATCTGCCCCTAAGCTATCACACCATTGCACCAAGCACCAGCTCCCCTGCAAACACTTTTCTAATCAGCCTGAACTGATGCAAATGGATCCACTGTCAAAAACAGTAGAAGCTTCAGCAGGAAAAAATTATGGACTATGGTGTGGGGTGGAGTCCAGGCTAAGTCACATTGGCTTTTATGTTATTTGGTTAGTGGGCAAAAATTCAAACCAGGATGTTCCAAGCCCATGTTATATGGCCATGTCGTTACATTCTATATCCATCACATATAAGCCGAGTTCTTAAGTCTCAATGCTAAACATGAAGATTACATGGACTATGCCTATAGACCCTTTCCATACACTACTCCCAATACATGGATCCATCTTCAGACAGAAGGTAGAAGGCAAGTGTTGACCTGGGCAGGTGGATACCATTTTCTATTTCCTTAGTGTCAACAGGCACAAGAAACTTAGAAGTAATTCAGAGATCATAGCTAGCCCACGATATTTTGCTGCCTGAGAAAGCTCCTACCTCAAAAAAGAAAAAAAATCAGCAAAGGCAAGGTATAAGGTGTGCCAAGATCAGTCTTGTTATTTTGGTGTTGTAAGACCAACCACCCATTGACCTACCCACCCACCCACCCAACCAATTTCTCTGAATTCTTGGCAGAAGTCTTCATGGATTATACAACTTTAATATGAAGTTTTTCCTCCCATTCATGTGCATTTGCAACATCATTCTTGAAGAGGAAACCTATGACCTCGGGAGTTTACACAGATTTTTTGTACCTTTTTCGTACCATAACATGCATTTTGGAATAATAGCAAAGTCAACAGTCAACAATTATTTCTGCCCTTTATTGGCACACATATTTTGCTGCCTGAGCTGTCTTCCTCTGCTTAAGAGCAGTGATGGCTCTGGTAGAAACATGGATATAATTAGCTGGACCCAAAATTTCTTAAATTGCGATGGGTGGACAGAACACAAAAATATTGCAAAACATTTGAAAGGCCACAAGAAGCTTCTAATTAACTGTGATTCCTAAATGATTCCAGAACTTCATATTTGTTGTTTACACAAAAGAAAGCGATCAGGAGAAGAAAAAAAAGCCAAACCCCTTTGAAGTTTTCCCTCACCCAGAGAGAATTTCTCCTCAGGCATAAGGTTGTGGGTTTAGAAAAACAAATTCTCATTGAAGATACTATCCAGTGATTAGCTCCACGCTGTGGCTTGTACAACAGAAAATCTTATTCCGAGTGTAATATAAACAGTGGGATAAATTGCAAGGTAATAAATTTTGTTGTGTAGCTGGTTGTAGGATGGGTTCATATGCTGCAGAAGTGCCCGGTGGTGGTGCCTTTTGGAATGAGACCTTAACCAGGATTAACCTGTCCCAGGCAAACTCACTTGATGAAGGACATATTTGCTTTACTGGGTCACATTCCTGGTATACAAAACTTAACACAAAGGTCATGTTGCTTCATTTAATAATACTAGACTGGTGGATAAAGATATTGCTTTGTATAAATGGAAAGCAAAAACCCAGCCACACAAATAAATATGCACAGATATTGTTTTTACCTCAGCAGCTCAAGAAAATATGTAGAACAAAGTGCACAAAAGGAGGAAAATTCAGTTTTAAAAGTGTGACCTTTCTCCATCTGAATGCAGAGTAACGTGAACCATGTGACCCATGACAGCTAGTTACTATAGGGCCACTCAGGAGCTATAATATACCAAAATAACAAGAACAATAAATGCTTCTCTAAGAACTGAAAGATAACAAACTGCTGCTATTGAGCAACCTTTTTAAAAATTATTCAATGTGGATTCACTCAGAATATATTAAAATCAGAGGACTCCAAATTGTGCTTAATGAAATGTTATTACGATACTTTCAAAGTAATATCTTCAGGAAAGATTGGTTTTGTTCCTATTTTTTCCACAAGATACTCTAGAGCCAACGGGAAATTCCTCATCCTTTAGATTTCTGAGAGATCTGAGCTTTCATTTGGAAACCGTTAAATCTTTCCTCACTTGCAGCAGTGTATTGCATGATAATACTCAGCAGCTGCTGAAACCACTAATGGAAAAGACCTGAGGGCTATTTTTGTGTCCTAATGAGATCTTAACCAAATTTCTGCCAACTACTGGAAGTGTGTATAGCTCAGTGCTTTAGGCATCTGGCAGTGGACCCAGAGGTTGAGAGTTTGATTCCCCACTGTGCCTCCTTGACAGAGGCTGGACTTGATGATCTACAGGGTCCCTTCCAGATCTGCAGTCCTAATATTCTTTTTAAAAAATTTTAAATGAAGTAACTACAATATACAAACACAAGGGGGAAAAAGCACACATATCTTAATGCTAAAAACAATTAAAAACAACTTTTTTTAAAAAAAACTAAAATTGGTGCTTCTGCCGTCAGAAGCAGTAGAGATACTGTGTTTCCCTGAAAATAAGACAGGGTCTTATATTAATTTTTGCTCCAAAAACGCATTAGGGCTTATTTTCAGGGTATGTTTTATTTTACAATCATGTCATCTTCTTCTGGTTGCTGCACAATGCTGCACAATGGTGGAGGGTGGGGTTTCACTTAACTGGGGCTTATTTTTGGGTTACGTCTTATTTTTGTGGAAACAGGGTACTGTATACAGTATTTCTTTCAGAGTTTTGATTATGATGCCCCATAACCCTTCCAGAACAACATCATCTCTTGTTTAGATAGACAACCTTCACTTTTCAAAAACATAAAGTTCAAAAAATCTTGCCATATTGCAACAAACTTGTTCTGTTTCAACAATCCCTTTTTAAATTTTGTATCCCATGTCAATCTATTATTAATAGCTGTTTCCCAGGCTTCATTATACCATTCAGTTATTTGAAATATATACTGTACTTCAGTTTCCAATTTCTCACAATCAATAATTTAGCTGATGTTACCATAATCATAATTCACTCTTTTTATGCCCAATCACAACATTCTTCTTCAAAATTAAGCAAATAGTGTAATTTGAGGGAAAAAATCTATTGTTAATTGTGCAGGGTTTTTTTTTTCCCCATTTCTTTAAATGCCAATTTCCAAAATTTCAATACTACTTCATACTCCAAGCCCATAGGGAAATAGGTATTAGCATCTTGTCCATATCTCCAGCATATTTTACAGTATTTGGAATTCATAATATTTAATTTCACAGGAATCAAATGTTATCTCCATATTAATTTATTTAAAATATATTTTGTCCTGACAGATATGGATATTAAAAATCTAAGATTCCAAGATGATAACTTTTTAAAACTATTGGAGTTTTTGCAACCTTTATATGCTGCCTTTAACAGATTTGGCTGGGAGGAACTTCCTTGGTTAGGATAACTGTCAATCCAGCCGTAACCAATTGTCTCCCCTCTACCTTGGATTTTGAAGAGAGTCATGCCACTTTGCTTAACAGTCTTTTCTCCACTCTTTTTCATTCAGTAGTCAATCTACAATTAGCATTATGTAGTAGTCAGAATTCAGTATATCTAGTCAGTCAGTACTCAGTTTGCAGTCATGTAGTCAATGGGCAATTATGAGTCACAAGCTCTGTTGAGGTAAGTGATCAATTTTTCTACATTATGTTATTTTTGATCTGTTCAGAACTGTGAGTAAAATGGAACATTTATTCCTTCTCTTACCAGTATCTCAGAGTATACTGAGATATATTAGGCTACAGTGGTGCCTCGCATAGCGACGTTAATCGCTATGCAATTTTTAAAAGCCCATAGGAATGCATTGAAACTCCTTCAATGCATTCCTATGGGCTTAAAACGGACCTTTAAGTGAAGATCCTCCATACAGCGGCCATTTTCGCTGCCCGGTAAGCGAGGAATCCATCCCTAAACACAGCGGGTGGCCATTTTTTTTACCCGGCGGCCATTTTGGAACCGCCGATCAGCTGGGGGAAAAATCATCGCTTTGCAATAATCGATAAGCGAAACAGGGTACCGATCATCACAAAGCAATTTTTCCCCATTTAAGCGAGGCACCACTGTATTAGGAAAACAAGTAGGACCTGTAACAAAACATGCTCCTCTTCAGTGCTCCTGTTTGGCATTCTGTCTGCCATGTCCCCACTCATTCCATTTCCACTCCCACACAGTTTTCTATCCATCCTCCTATTAGCAGACTATATTCTATGGCCATTGAGAAAGCTCTTTCTTCATTGGACTTTTCTACAATTATCTTTCTCTTTCCCAGAATTTTTGTTTTCTAAAGATTTGCTATATTTTAAGGCTACATCTCCAGTCTGCTCAGATCTTGTTTCTGCATGTTGCTGGTGTGCTGTTTAAGTAATGATAGGATGCCTGGACATCAGAAGTAGATGGGCTGATGATGACAGTTTGATGAATGGACAAACAATTTCTCTTCCTGGAAAGCAGAGCAGCAGGCTCACAATAGAGAGGCTGTTCAAATCTGGCCTTTTATTCTCAGGAGAGCTGTATGTCCTCATACAACACCATTACAGACATCCACTCTGGATGCTTGTAAAGTTTATGCAGAGTAAAGCTGATTTCTTTTGAAGCACTTCTAGTTCATTGCAGTTGGAGAAACCCTCTTTCAAAATGTGGTTTCTGTGCTGATCTTGGTTGAAACAAATACGCTCAGTGGCTGGGCATGAAATCCTATACCCATTGATTGGGTTGTAATCCTCATTGACCACAGAGTGACTCTGACTTGAGTCAACAGCTTGCACAGAAAATATAGCTTTTAAATTGTATTTTTGAACATTATAAGAGGTTAATCCTCTGGTGTTACTCTGATGCCAAACAGATCAAGCTACAATCCAACAAGGAGTAAATTCAGGCAATTATTACTCAGACATTAATACTACTAGAAAGGACTGATCATGTGAATCACGTCTGTAAGTATCTGATATCAACTAATGCACTCAGTTGCTATGGAAAATTTCTTAGTAACAACTTGTTTTTGTAAAGCACCAGTGGGAAACTGCCAGATTCAGTCTGCCAGAGTGCTCCTTGCTTTCAGGGAATGAAGGGGACAGAAAAGATGGTTGTGCTGACTGGGCTTTTTTGAGATATGTACTGTAGTCCAAATCCAAAATGCATGTTTCAGGCAACCAAAGAGATGACTGTACACATGAACATCACCAGATGGCCAAGTACATGATTGGAAGTAGGAGATGAGGAAGCTCTATTATCTCTCCCAAAACCAGACCAGGAACAGATTGTGGTACTGATCATGAACTGTTAATATCCAGTGTTAAAGCTGAAGAATAACACTAAAAGAATCATAGTATGAAAATATAATTTAAATAACATTTCTGATGCATTTAAAGTCTGCATTGCTAACCATGAATCAGAAAAACTGTGTAGCGAACAGCCCTGCCCTCACCTGTCCGTCACAGCTGAGCAGTGGAGAAGGAGCCAATGAGTGGATGGAAGGCGGTGCCAAGGGGGGAGGGGGCTGGATATAAAAGGCTGGTGTATGGAGTATGAGGGGGATTCTGTAAGATTCTGTGAGTGAGAGAGATTCTGGTAGTGAGAGACTGTGTGAAACTTAAGAGTGAACTGAGAGTGAGATAGAGATCTGTGAGGACACTGAATGGAACAGGGAGTTGATAGAGTTTTAAAGTTAAAGTAAAACTGATTCAGATTCAAGTGATTAGCAACCTGTGATTTACCTACTGTATATTAATCAGATGTTACCCTCCCTGATCAAATAAATGAGTTAAGTTTCAAAAGTACACATGTCTCCTTGAGTGAATGGTATTGAGACAGCAATACCTGGTGGCAGCGAAGAAGGAAGAAGAGCGAAAACCTTGTGAAGGCCTAGGGGAATAGGGGCTTCAGAGGGGATCGCCACAAACTGTAGATTGAAAACAGATATATTAGGGAAGACTGCAAAATGACTATTCCTTTAGTAAAAAGAAGACAAAAGCCTAGATGGATGATGGAAGAAATACTTAAAATTGTTGTTAAAAAGGTAAGAAGCAAAAGTAAAATGTGACAAAATTCAGCATCAGGATCCCGAAAGCACGTTTTCAGCAACTACAATGTAGAGACAAAGAGAACTATTACAATCATCAATGGAACGAAATAGAAGAGGACAACAAAAGAGAGAAAAAACCCAAAAGATCTTGTCTTGATGATCCAAGAAATCAAAGGGAACTTTAACACATTCATAGGGTCACTTGACAGCATGTATTCATAGGCAACTTGACAGCATGGAATAACAACAATCCAAATCCCAACCAGTGCACCCCACTCATTATTAGGCAATGCAGCCTAACTGTTGAGAGCTGGCTGGTTTAGTGATTAGAATGTCAGACTATGCCCTCGGAGATTTGGGTCTGAATCCTGCTTCTCCATGAAAACTCAACAGGGGTGTATGTATGTACATGGCATTGACAGTCCATCCCACATAGCTTGAAAATCCAGCTAGGGTTGCCACAAGTTAGAAGCAACTTGATGGCACATAACAGTCGAAAGAAATCCCTTTTTCAAGCCCTGACAAAGATTCCTGTGAAACATTCAAGACTAATAGATTTCTTATGGCCAAACCTTTCATAGGCTTTGATAGGCTTGAGTCTGCTTCAGTGGAATTATCTTAAAAATGGCTCCCAATCCACTAAAGCTTCAAGACTCTTATGAGACAACTATCAAAAATATATTGCTCCATTTCTTCCATTTTCTTTAGACTAAAAATGGATCAAATGGAGGTTTAGCGTCTCTTACATGGTGTTCTTTTAAGTTTTGCAATTTTACTGTAAAGAGAAAGGAGACAAGATTGTGAAAGAGGATTCAAAATGCGGGGGGGGGGAACCCTCTCAAATGTCAGTTCAAACATACTTGAATACTGTTCTTACCAACGTTGAGGTCAGCTTTCAGGAAAGGAACAATGGAAATCTCACAAGATCCAGGCCTCAGTGGCTTGGGCAAACCAAAAGAAACACACAAACACTGACCACATTCCTAGTGAAAACTGTTGAGGTTTCCCCATCCCTAGGCAGCATGGAATAAATATTATGCTGCAAAGATGCTGTAGAGTCACAGAAAACTGTTTTTTTCAAAACTTCAGCATTCCCCATTGCCTTGCCCAACCGGCCACAGCATTGGCTCCTCCAGACGATTATTGAATAGCTCCAAAGAGTTTATGCCATCCATCAAATCCTGCCTTCTAGAGTTGCCAAGTCTTAGGACACCAGCTGAAATTACTCCCAGTTTCCAGACAGGGAGGCAAACCTCTGGATGAACAATGCTGGAGGAAGAGAATGTTTGATTTGTGTTTGTGACATAGTTTTAAAGTCCGGACCTACACCTTGTCACAGATAGTGTGGAGGCTTACTGGCTCAGTGCAAGGGATTCTGAAGGTGCGTTGTGCACGTGCAACACCGACACAGCAAAAGTCCGGGAGCAAGAGAAAACTAGAGGGACAGCTGGTGGCTATGGATCATGTCAAATCCAGAGAAGGCAAGGAAGGGAGCACCTTGTCCCCATTTCTACGATCATCTGGACTGGAAGAAGCTGAATCTTGCTCCCAAACATTGTATGTTCTTTCTCTGTTAACATCACAAATATCCTGCACCCCCCCCCTGGTTACGGTTTGGCCCTAAAAATCTCAGGGAACAGGATGCAGCTGATGTGGGAATCACACCAACCGCTAAGGTGATGGGGAATGGAAGGGAATGTTGAAAGTACCATAAGCTCCAAGATGGAAATAGGGAGATGGTGATGCAAATGGTGATGCATTCTGGTTATGGAATATAGACCGCCTTGGAGGACTACATATGGCAGGAACTGGATAGTGGGGAGTGAGTCCCTATTAATTCTTCTGGACCTCTCAGTAGCTTTTGATACCATTGACTATCGTATCCTTCTGGACTCTCTCTCTGGGATAGGACTTGGAGTCACTATCTTACAATGGTTCTGATCCTTCCTGGTGTTGGAGGAATCCTGTTCGACACTGGCCATTGGTTTGTGGTTTCCCTCAGGGCTCAGTCCTAAATTGGTCTTTTATTTATTTATTTATTGATTGATTGATTGATTGATTGATTGATTGATTGATTGATTGATTGATTGATTGATTGATTGATTGGATTTTTACCCCGCCCCTCTAGACCATGTCTTTAGGCATCCTTCAGTCTCGAAAGACTATGGTAACGTGCTCTGTGTGGAGGACTTGGAACAGCGTCTAGTGTGGCTGAGGAGGCCAATTCGAGAGTGACAGTCCCTTCCACACTGAAGACAAATCCAATCTGTCCCCTGTCGAGTTCCCTGGTTTTGCTGCTTTTGTGACTTCCTCTTTGCCTCAGCCTGCTGGGCAAGGGTCTCTTCAAATTGGGAGAGGCCGTGATGCAGTGTCTGCCTCCAGGCTGAACGCTCAGATGTCAAGGTTTCCCATCTGTTGAGGTCTATTCCTAAGGCCTTCAGATCTCGCTTGCAGATGTCCTTGTATCGCAGCTGTGGTCTCCCTCTCGGGCGATTTCCCTGCACTAATTCTCCATACAGGAGATCCTTTGGAATCCGACCATCAGCCATTCTCACGATGTGCCCAAGCCAACGTAGACATCGCTGTTTCAGTAATGTATACATGCTGAAAATTCCAGCTCGTTCTGGGACTACTCTGTTTGGGACTTTGTCCTGCCAGGTGATACCAAAAATCCGTCGGAGGCAACGCATATGGAAGGTGTTCAGTTTCCTCTCCTGCCGTGCACAAAGGGTCCAGGACTCACTGCAGTACAGGAGTGTGCTTAGGACACAGGCTCTATAGACCTGGATCTTTGTATGTGTCGTCAGCGTCTTATTGAGCCATACTCTCTTTGTGAGTCTAGAGAACATGGTGGCTGCTTTGCCAATGCGTTTATCCAGCTCGACATCCAGAGAGAGGGTGTCAGAGATGGTTGAGCCAAGGTACACAAAGTCATGAACAACCTCCAATTGTTGTGTCTCTAGACCATGTCTATTCGGGGCGGTTACTGATGGACAGTGCATAAGGTTATAGAGCAAAAGGTATTCCCATAACATAAACAATAGCTCATACTCTTATGACTAACTAAAGTGCCTGTGGCCACACAAAAAGTCACACTGCACACCCGCCTTCATTGATTTCTTAACACCTGAATTGTGGCAGACAGAACATACTTTAAGTTGTTAAAAGGACATCACTGTATGAATCTTCCAAAAAAAAAAGAGGAAATGCATAATGAAACAAAGACATAAGAGAACACCAAATTGCAGAAAAATTGCATAAGCTAATATAGTTGTTTGGACAGCTCAGCAGGATAGAGGGTCTGGCTGCAGAGCAGAAGCTCAGATTTTAATTCCATGCTGTGCCTGCTGGAAGAAAAGTCAACCTATGCTGCCTTGGGCAAGCTGCAAAGCTCAAGAGCATTACTAGGAAGAGGAAGAGACAAACTACTGCTGAACAAATACTTAGTGAATACCTAGAGAATTGACACTCATATTATTACTGTAAAATGTATGTTATGCAAATTTAGAAATAACTAGCACAAATACATCTCCTTATAGTGAGGCAATCAGGTGACCTGTGTTCCCCCTAAGTTTGCTGTCTGGGCACTCACTGTTTTCCTGAGCAATTTTGGCTTACTGGTCATTCTTCTTATTTTTTTATTCTAAAAATGGGCTTGGATCAGATTGCCTGCCCAATAGATAACACCTCAGAGAATTTGTCTACTAACAGTCGTTCAAATAAAGGGTTATCGTCTATCATTTAAAAGCAAAAAAAAAAAAAAAAAAAGCAAAGTGTGCTTCAAGCACTCTCTGGGTGGTTTACAAGTTAATTATGCAGGCTACACATTGCCCCACCCCCAGCAAGCTGGATACTCATTGGACTGACCTCGGAAGGATAGAAGGCTGAGTCAACCTTGAGCCAGCTACCTAGGATTGAACCCCAGGTCGTGAGCACAGTTTTGGCTGCAGTACAGCAGTTTAACCACTGCACCATGAGGCTCCTCATTTAAGGTGTGTTGTTGTGGTGGTTTAGTCATGTCTGACTCTTCGTGACCCCATGGATCAGGCCCTCCTGTTTTCCACTGCCTCCCAGAGTTGGGTCAAATTCACATTGGTGGCTTTAGTGACACTGTCCAACCATCTCGTCCTCTGTCGTCCCCTTCTCCTTTTGCCCTCACATTTTCCCAACATCATGGTGTTTTCCAGGGAGTCTTCTTTTCTCATCAGATGGTCAAAGTATTGGAGCCTCAGCTTCAGGATCTGTCCTTCCAGTGAGCACTCAGGGTTGATTTCCTTTAGAATGGATAAGTTTGTTCTCCTTGCAGTCCAGGGGATTCTCAAGAATCTCCTCCAGGACCACAATTCAAAAGCATCAATTCCATACATCGCTACTGGAAAAACCATAGCTTTGACTACACGGACCTTTGTCAGCAAGGTAATGTCTCTGCTTTTGAAGATGCTGTCTAGGTTTGTCATCACTTTCCTCCCAAGAAGCAGGCATGTTTTAATTTTGTTGCTGCTGTCAACATCTCCAGTGATCATGGAGCCCAAGAAAGTAAAATCTGTCACTGCCTCCATATTTTTCCCTTCTATTTGCCAGGAGGTGATGGGACCAGCAGCCATGATCTTAGTTGTTTTGATGTTGAGCTTCAGACCATTTTTGCACGCTCCTCTTTCACCCTCATTAAGAGGTTCTTTAATTCCTCCTCACTTTCTGCCATCAGAGTGGCATCAGCTGCATATCTGAGGTTGTTGATATTTCTTCTGGCAATCTTGACTCCGGCTTGGGATTCATCCAGTCCAGCCTTTCGCATGATGTATTCTGCTGTAAGGTGTGTAGCTACCCTATTCTCTAAGCCAGTGGTTCCCAACCTTGGGTTCCCAAGTGTTGGACTAAAACTCCCAGAAGTCTTCACCACTTGCTGTGCTGGCCAGGATTTCTGGGAGTTGTAATCCAAGAATATCTGGGGACCCAAATTTGGGGATTGAAGCAATCATTTTTCCTTCCATCATGTGGCTTTGTGTATGTCATAAGATCTTATTATGCTTTCATAAAAATTTAATTCTTTTGGGGGTTTTTTGCAATTTTATTATGAAGCATGGAATTCCCATTTCTACTGTGAAAACTCTTCTGCAGTGTCGCTTTTGCACTGAGTTTCATTCAATTGCTATTCATTGCTAAATTTATTCTCTCAAGACAGCCAAGACATTCTTGCATAGCAGTGGCCTGTGTTGTGTTTACCAAGTGCTTTGAGTTCAATGCAGCATGCTTTTCTTATTGAGCATGTCAAATTACAACTGCTGATCTTGTTTGTAATCATATTGACAGTTGTTTCTGCACACAACAGAAGAACCACGTCTGCAATTTACTGTCACACACATGGCACATTTGGTAAAATGTTCCAGTATGCTTCAAGAATTGATGGTGTGATGCTAATAAATGAATTTCAATATCATTGTGGAAATGTTACAGTATTTAACACTTTAATTGAATGAGCATCTCTACCCTGCCCTCACTTGGAAGATAAGCTACCAAGCACTGAAGAAAAAAACTAGTTCACTGTAGATCTGTTTCTACAGCTAACAGCCTTTTCTTGATTCTCTCTCTGGAGCCCAAATCTCATCATATGACTATTTTTACTTTGGCAGAACTTGGGGGGGGAGGGTCTAATTTTAATTAAAACTTAATCATTTTGGTTCTCTAGTCCCTCCCCAAAATGTAACATTCACAAGTTCTGGACTTTAGATGCCCTAACTCTCAACAATGATCTTATATTATCCAAATTAGACCCGCAATTCTTTGGCCAATAACTATTTTTCCTTCCTATATTTCCCCCAATTCATCTTACCTTGAATGATTAGCTATAATAATCTCTGCTTTTCCTTTCTCCTTATGTGACCAAAGTATTCTAGATATCTGCATTTCATTATTTCTTGGCCTTTATTTATTCACCTTAGTACTCATTTGTTGGCCACCTTCTTGATCCACAACATTCTTAGCTTCCTGTGAAGCTGTTTGTATTTTTTCTATACAGTAGCATGTGTCCACAACTCCTTACCATATAGTATAATTCCAGGGTACTTATGCATGCCAGTATGCATCATGCTTTCATTTCAGATGTTTAACTGCATTTCTTGAGCTCCTTGTTTTTTACTGACTGATTACTATGAGCTTGGTTTTTTAAACATTTGTTTTTGGACCATGTTCATTACTACTTTTTTTTAATGACTTTTGCTAACCGTCTAAATTGTCAGCTAGGAAAACTATCATCTACTTATTGGATTTGGTTAATAACAAACTATGAGCTGAAATTCTACTGCTTAGCATAGTAAGTCGCATTAGAACAGGACCATTGAATCAACTGGGATTTGGTGAATCAAGTGTTCATAATATTGGTAGTATTGGTAGTATGAGTTGCAAGTAGAGTAGACCCAGGGTCCTGGGACACGCTCTTTTACAGCAGGAAGTCCCACCCCTAGGCCCCACCCCCAGGCCATGTGGTCAGGAGACAAAAAGAAAGCCCAGGAAAAAAAACTCAGCAAGGCATCCATGCAAACAGACCTGGCCTTTGCCCTCAGCCCAGCTTCCTAGGGAAAAGGGTCCAGGGTCCTGGGACACGCTCTTTTACAGCAGGAAGTCCCACCCCTAGGCCCCACCCCCAGGCCATGTGGTCAGGAGACAAAAAGAAAGCCCAGGAAAAAAAACTCAGCAAGGCATCCATGCAAACAGACCTGGCCTTCGCCCTCAGCCCAGCTTCCTAGGGAAAAGGGTCCAGGGTCCTGGGACACGCTCTTTTACAGCAGGAAGTCCCACCCCTAGGCCCCACCCCCAGGCCATGTGGTCAGGAGACAAAAAGAAAGCCCAGGAAAAAAACTCAGCAAGGCATCCATGCAAACAGACCTGGCCTTCGCCCTCAGCCCAGCTGAGTATGCACAACTACTTGTCCAACTGCATGCATAGCTGGTGAAGATTTACACTCTGTTAGCAAAATTGCACTTAGGTCCTTGTGTTTCAACAGTTGTTGTTTCTTGAATCATGCACTTTTCTTTTCAAGTGAAAGTTACAGTACACTAATGGGCTGATGTGTTATTTGATTTTTCCTGTCTAAGAAATCCTTGGCTAGGAGATAAGTATAATAATCAGCTCCAGTACCTTCCACAGGAAGATCACTGAAAATAATGAAATGTCAAAATGGCTTCCAAGGTGACTGCTAGTCCTTTCCCATCACCATAAAGACCTTCAGGACAAACTTTCCAAATGGATATTATTTAGGTGCTTAGTAGCAGATAATCCCAGTGGGTTATCTTAACTAGTAGAGAAAGCTGTAATGATATGTCATATAAAATGCTGGATTTTCTGGTGGAATTTAAGTGGCAAAGAACATGTTGTGAACAAATCAAGTACTTACTGTTATGTTACAGTGAACAGATCAGCACCTCAAACTGGATGGGAAAAGCTAATTGCCATTTCTCCCTGATTTATTTATGTGTTTCAGAATAAAGTAATCCATTTGAACACTTCAGTAAATCTTAAATTAAGGATTGATTTCAGTGGGCCCTTCCTTATTCCTGATGTTGAAGATTTATATCTCATCAGACATTTTGCTAAATGAGGAACTGATGTTTCCAGGGCTGTTTCTGCAGATACATTTCTCATAAATGTGACACTCATCTGGTATTTTGTACAGTCATGTGTTTCAACAGAGGAAGAAGCAATAACCTTTTGACACAAGAAAAGGATAAACAGCCATCTCATGAGAAGAGAAGAATCCTTGGAAAAGACCTTGATGTTAGGAAGTGTGAAGGCAAGAGGAGAAGGGGACGACCGAGGATGAGATGGTTGGACAGTGTCATCGAAGCAACCAATATGAATTTGACACAACTCTGGGAGGCAGTGGAAGATAGAAGGGCCTGGCGTGCTCTGGTCCATGGGGTCACAAAGAGTCGGACACGACTGAACGACTAAACGATGACAGTCACGTGTTTCAACAGAGGAAGAAGCAATAAACTTTTGACACAAGAAAAGGATAAATAGCACTTTAAAATGGATTTTCATGGCAATAATTTCCTATAGTAACACTATATGGATATGACAAGTTTCAGTGCAGCAGTAAAATCCCTTTCTCTTTGGATGCTTCTAAATAAGAGTATTTTTTAAATCGCCTTACCTCAAATGTGGTTTGATAGGGTATCTAGATAGGTCATCTTCCATTGCTTTCCCCCGGTTTCCCCCCTAACATTTCTTTCATCATTCTGTTTACTAGGAGGAGGAGAAATCTGTTAACTGGGGTAAGATGGAATAGTTGGGCAAGAGTGGCTCAGAGAACACTAAGAACTGTAGGTGTGCAGATTTACTGCCCAGGATTATCACACTTTTTAAACACGTGCCACCTTTTCAATCTCATTGTACTAAAATATTTGCATTAAAATGTCATTATTATTTAATTAAATTTTGGGGGGAAATCACAAAAGAACTAAAATTAATGTCATATTTTAAAATCAAAATAATCATACTCAGATTATCAATGCTTTGAATATCTAGCTAATCTTAACCCAAAAAAATGAATATTATTTTCAATTACTTTAGATCTTTTCTGAAACCTGAAACCTCTTCATGTCTCTCCACTTTTGGAAAATCCAATAGGCTAGAAAGAGAGAGAGAGAGAGAGAATCACAGATACAGATTTTTGGATGGAATTTCTTGTGTTTGTTCTCTGGAGATGCAGAAAAAGAAATGCAGTAAAGTTGATTTGGACAGCAGCACTGGATTAATAATAAGCAGAGCACATTTGAGACACAGCCTTCTCACCATCATAAGCGAATTGGGACGGTTTGGCTCCTTGTCCTTCTTCGTTTCTAGAAGAAAAATCAGCTAGGATGTGGAACAGAACTTTCTCCATACCAACACTCCTCTTAGTATTCCCTGTCTAAAGTTCTCCCTGGCTACCATATTTTTCTGTGTATAAGACGCCCCCATATATAAGACCCCCCTTTTCTAACCCAAAATTAAGAAATCTAAGTGGGGCTTAGCAAGTGTAGGGGGAAAGGGATCAAAGCCCTGAAGGATCACTTTGATCCCTGCTTTCCTCTCCACTTGTTTCTGTTCTCTCCTCAGCTTCCTTCCATGTATAAGACAACCCTCAATTTTTAGTCTAAAGATTTTAGACAAAAATATAGTCTTATACACGGAAAAATATGGTACTTGCCTATAGGGCTTTCACAAAGGAATTCCCTCTATTTTTCTACAAAAGGTTCTCTTCCTGCTGCTGAAATCTGAAGTTGTAGAATTCTATAGCACCTACTGTTTTGCATAGACCAGACCACATAAGTTCAGATAATGTTTCATTTTTTTAATCCTGTCCTGATAGCCATTTCCTTGAAACCGACCATGCTGCTGACTGTTCTGTTCTCCTCTAACTGGGCAAGCTACCAATGTTTTATGATCTCCAGTGCTTCCATTTCATCTGATGGCAAAAACAGCTGTTGTGTTTTGAGCTCCAAGGAATTTTAAAAGAGTCAATGAAAACAAGAGCGGGTCTCGATCTGCAAAGAATGGTTCTTAAACTTTTACATCACATCATGAGAGCAGACCTGGTGCACTTTTACTTTTTCACATATCTAGCCTATTGACTATATAGCCCTGATTAACATGGTAATACATCACAGACATCTCCAAATGACCAAAAAGATGCTGACTCTTGTCCATCTTTGATTACATTCAACTAGCAGTGCTAGGCAAGGATAAGAGTCTCATCCACATCAAAAGATCCATCTATCCAGTTCTATGAGTTCCAGATGAGCATTGTGTAATGGATATCTTGCATCAGCTGCCCATAGCATCTCCATCACATGGAGGGGGGTGATTGCTTTTATCTCCCATATTTCTTCTGACTTTGGTTCCGACAGAGATAACATCAGAAAAGGAGCTTGATATAAAGGAATAGTGAGTGGCAAACACATTCTTCGATGGGGAACAAGCTGGAAACAACTTCCCATTGCCCTGTGGCTTAAGACACAAGAAGCCAATGAGGGCAAGCTGAAAACACGAGAATGGGGACTTGCCATGTGTTTCATTGGCTCTGGTTTTTCACATGAGAAGCTGAAATCTGTTCCGAGAGAGGAACAAATCCTAGCTGAAGACTAACTAGCAAAGTAGCTCCATGGTTGTATATGATAGACAGACATATTCATTCTCAGCATATTTTTGAATAACATGCTTAAATCTATCATTAGGATTAGTCTGCAGGGTAATCCTAATGACACATCTCTTCTTTTGCTTTGAACATGACAAAGCTCATGTTTGTAACAGATGCATTGGTGAACAAGGTTGATTTCATATGCACATATAGTGTATTATGTTGTGCACTGCTGTATGATGTTGTCAAAATATGTCAGACTACTAACAAGCACTGCGCTTTACAATTTGTCTGCCCAGTGAGAGACAATGGGCAGACATATTGTGGAACTTGCAGTGCTTGTTAGGAATTGAATATATTTTGCCAACATCATGCAGCAATGCACCACTGAGTATACTAACTCTCTTCCCTCCCCCAGCAGCTTTACTGTGTTACACAGATTCATACAACAAGCCTTAACTTTAATACTGTCCAAATCCTTTGCTTTAATGGTTTCATGGACCAGCTTCTATATGAACTCCAGGAACCCTTATTCCCAAAGCCGCTGGAAGAGTATCTTACTTTTAAATGTGACCTGGGATTACATAGGCTCATAGTATCAAAGGAACATAGCCGTTTCTTCAAATCTTAAACATCTGCCAACTCAATTACCATTTACCATCGCTGGCGCAGTCCTTAATGATCAGAACAGAACTGGACATTTGCATTCTATAGGCAGACTACATTTATTTTTATTAGAACTTCCCCTCAGGTAGCCTAGTTTGATCTGTCCCATGATACTGTCCATAATTTCAGAGGGATTCATATCATTTTGCTTGGAAATAGCCAACATGAGTTACTTACCGCTTTTATAATTAAACATTAGCTATAGCATATAGGCTATAGCACTTTCACAGCATCCTTCACTCTTTCTCTGATTTTGCTGTTCAGTGTGTTCATTGCCCAGCTCTGTGAAAAAGTATATAATAGTCCACCCCAGACAACAATGGCTCTTTTCAACTATGGCATCCTGTAAAAGGCAACATGACTTTGGGGAATAACATCAGATCTGTATATCTTTGTCCTATTCTGTTGATGCAGATGTGTGGCAGCGACTGGATCTTTTGGTTGTCTGAGTTGTTTTGTGGGAAGCATGAGGACTGTGTAATGAGGTGTTTTGAGGAAGCCACACAGGCAGCAAACCACAGCAGGAGTAATTATGTGTCCACTCTAATGAGCAAAGCAGACAGAAACTTACTAAAGGAATTGGAAGGAGGAAACTTCGATTATTTCAGCCAGATGCCCTCCAGATGTTTGGGCTAAACCTCACATCATTGTTGACTGTTGGTTGGTTTTGATGGGAATTGTAGTCTAAAATATCTGGATAGCATCCAGTTAGGGAATATCCTTCAGTAAAATCAGAGAAGTGCAACCTGCCAGGCAATACATCGGTTTTTATAGATTACTCAAGGAATATTTAAAAGATGAGGAAGCCAAACTGTATTGTGTGAGTTGGTTTTCACATCAGGAACACTGTGCATAGTTATTTTCATCTCCATTACAGACTGAAGGATGTCAATCTTTAGAGACATGGGAAAGGAAGAGCAAAATCACCCTCCCTGCCCTGGAGAGGGTGAGGTATTTTGTGGTATCCACAACAAGATAAGGGAACAAGAATAATTTCTTGTTGTTGCACAAAGTAAGCAACAACAAAATCAAAATTGGTTGTTGTGGGTTTTTTGGGTTCTTTGGCCGTGTTCTGAAGGTTGTTCTTCCTAACGTTTCACAGTCTCTGTGGCCGGCATCTTCGGAGGACTGGAGTAGCATGCTTTTTAATACAAATGATGCAACTTGAATAAAATATGCTTGTTACTTTGCTACATGGACTTTGAAGAAGAATCTGAGAGATTATTTGCATCTTTTAAAACTACCAGCCAACCATTCACTGCTTGCCCTTTGTGAATAGGAAGGCATGCTTTGCAAGTAGTGAAAATCTTAATGAGGGGGGAAAAACACCTTATCTTGTACATGCCTGAGGCAAACAATCTTGCAAGCTTTTCTTCAAGATGTCTTGTCAAGCTTAAATAGCCTAACTTAAAAAAAACCCCAAAGAATTAGTTATACCTTGGTACATAATACTTTGTTTTGTGGTACAATATACTGGACTGGAACACGGGGAAATCTGGATTCTCATCCTTATAAAACTCACAGGGTGATATTAAGCCAGTCACTATTTCCTATGGGATTGCTGTGATGCTGATACAGGGAGATGTTGTTGTTGTTTAGTCGTTTAGTTGTGTCCGACTCTTCGTGACCCCATGGACCAGAGCATGCCAGGCCCTCCTGTCTTCCACTCCCTCCCGGAGTTCGGTTAAATTCATGTTCCAATTCATACAGGGAGATAGAGAACTACGTATAGTACATTGAGCCTATTAAAGGAAAAGCAAGATATAAATGTAACAGATTTTGAAAATTATTATTTTATTTCTACCCCATATGCTCAAAGTTGCACCTTTGACATTTGTCTTCTCTGCTTTTTTCTCACACCACTGCATTGAGGTTAGATAGGGTTGTCCAAAGTTACCCAGCTTCATGGTTTAGTGAGTTTTTGAGCCCAGATCTTCACATCCTGCTCTAGTAATGGCACTAAATTCAAAGCAAAAATTGTCAAATGTAACAAAACAACTGCATCACATGCTTAGTTCAAAGCAATGAGAGACTTTTCTAGGGTACATTGTATATAGGGAGGCAAAGTTTCAACCTTCCCTTTCCAGTGGAGATTCTGATGGAAATCACAAACACACACCTCCTCCATATAAGCTGGGATGAGTAGGATTTCATCTTGGTTGATCGGCTGATCGGTGGTTTCAAAATGGCTGCTGGGTGATTAAAATCGCTATATTTAGGGACGGATTCCTCGCTATATAGGCAGCGAAAATGGCCGCCGTATGGAGGATCTTCACTGGACTGTGAGTTTTTACCCCATTGGAACGCACTGAACGGGTTTCAATGGGGTTTTTATTTTCGCTTTACAACGTTTTCGCTTAATGGCGATTTTCCTGGAATGGATTATCGTCCTTAAGTGAGGCACCACTGTATTTATAATTTTGTACTACCTGTCTGTCCAGAGGCCACACTGGGCATTGTTCAGAGGAGAACAATAAACATACATCAGTAACCATAATACACCAACACAATAAAATAAAATGAACAAATAAAATCAAAGATAAAACTACAATAAATTAATCCGTAAATAAAATTCAAATTTACAGATACAAAAAACTGGTGGAAATGATGGGTGCTAAATATTTATACTCAGGAATCAAAATTATACAATTTAATCCTCTCTTTTTATTGAGGATTTTTTTTTTCAGCCAGTAAAAAAAAGTGTTTTAAATATGGTCCATTTGGGTCAACATTGCTTTTGCCTGCCTTCTGTCCCATTTTATCACCTGATCCAAAGACAAAGGGGGGCTTGCAGGAATGTGAGTTTCCCTCAGCCAAGTACTGGTTCTCTGCAAACAGTTTTTTTTTTAAACTTTCAAGGCAGCTCTGGAACAGCATATTGTCAGGTCACTTGAGGAAACATAACTTTAAAAAAAGATGGAAATTGCCAACTAGCACCTTGTCAAAGGCAGCTGCAGATAGACCTTTCTGCCTCTGCCGATTTCTGCAAATTGTTTCATTCTTAACAGCTGCAGCAATTTCACCTACAAAAATACATTGGAAAAGATGCTGATCACAGTGGATCCAAGTGTATTTTCCCCACTGTGTAGTTGCATCCTCAGGCTCCTGCACCTGCTGTTAAATGGATATATTTATTTATGTATTTATTTATTTGATTTCTAGCCCACCCATCTAGACCAAAGGTCTACTCTTGGCAGTTTAGAAATTTAAAAACAATATATATAACTTGATGCAAAATTGCTAATCTGCATTGAGTATTACATATAATTAGACACTGATCCTCAAGGTAGTGTTGTATTCACCTCAGCACAAAGTACATGATTGCTTCACTAAGAAATCTGGAGTGTAACATTGTTAAAGGTTAGAAGTAGAGCTTTTAATCAAAATGGCAATGCAGTGAGGAAAGTACATCACTTAAGCTTCTGTCTGCCGTGCAGGGGTTAAAAGTGATATTCCTCCAAAAACTGGTAGCTTGCCACTGTTCCACCCATTGATCATCTGTCCCTCCAGGTCTTTGTTGAATTACAACCCCCATTGTCCCTTTGGCTATACTGGCTAAGGCTGATGGGAATACTAATCCAAACATGTCCAGTTCTTCCCCATCCCCAGTGGAGCTTCTTCCTGGGTAAAATGAAGAATTAAATGTTAGCACCTAAAAAGGGGTGTCAACACTTTTTGGAAACCATTTGGATGTTTTATATAGTCAGTAATACAATTGCAATGTTGTGTGGTTTCCCTACCATTTTTAAATATTTTTTGCCTTTTATTAAAAAGAGTGAACAGCCCATTAAACCCTCACAGTTAACATGGCTGACTCATAAAATATTTGCCATTAAGATTTACTTATCAGCCCATGTGCAAAATATTAGCAGTACATGTGCAGGCACGCCATGTGGAAGATACCTCTGGCAATCGCAGGTTTGGGGTTTTACCTTTTTAATCATTTGAACAAGCTGGCTATGTACCGAGTAATATGCACTTGGAGTTGTGTGTAAGTTTAGTAATTTCTTTCTTGGGGGGGGGAAAACCAATAAAATGGAAAGTTGATCTTTCTCTGAATCCCACGAACACATAAATTAATATCCTGGAAGTGTGTGCTATGTGGAAATCACATTCATGAAAAATTGTGTGTGTGTGTGTGTGTGTGTGTGTGTGAGAGAGAGAGAGAGAGAGAGAGAGAGAGAGAGAGAGAGTGAAAGGGGGGAGTGAGAGAGAGAGATATTCCACTTTATGAAAGATCATTTTTTTTCCAGAGACAGTTTTCTTTTTTGGGCCTTAGAAAAGGGGAAACTGCTGGCTTTTGTTACCTAGCAAGTTAAAAGACAATCATAACGCTCAGGTCACACATGGACTTCTATACTTTTCTAAAATGTGTTCCTAGCAATCACATTTGGAAATAATTTAACCTTAACTACCATGATCTTGTTAAATTTCAGGAGTTCCTCATGTACACATATTGGACCAGAAAAGTAGAATGTGAAGATTAAAAAGCTGAAGGGACCTTACCTACCTCTGCATGTGTCTGCAAAGAGATTTGCTGGAGACAAATTCATAGATTTTGCAGACATGGCAATTAGACAAAAACTGGTCTAAAACTGGCAGAGGAAATGCTGAAAATAGAAGGAACAATAAGGAAGAAATGTAAAAGCATTGAAACAGAGCAAACCTGATGAAGTGAGCAGATGTTAAGAGTCCAGAAACATAACAGGCTCAAAGGTGAAGTCAGGGGATTCAGATGCATGTTTTCTGACAAAGCTCATTCTCTGTGCAAGAAACTAAGACTTATGGTTGCTGTAGGTTTTTTGGGCTATTTGGCCATGTTCTGGAGATTTTTCTTCCTAATGTTTCACCAGTCTCTGTGGCCGACATCTTCAGGACAGGAGTCAGAACTCTGTCTATGTTCTGGTGCAGTGTGTGGGATAGTTGAGTATTTGTAGTTGTGGTGTCAGCTTTTTGTCCTTTTCAGGAGATTGGGTGATTATGGTGATCAGAGTATTTTTTTTGTTATGGGTGTATTGTTGTGATAAGGGGGGGAATGATCTGTCACTGTGATTGATGAGTGTCATTAGATAGTCTTTTGTGTGCAGTGATCACCAGTCCTTGTGGCTGGGTAGAGTTTGTTGACCTTTTTACAGGCTGTATTTTTCAGTGCTGGGAGCCAGGCTTTGTTGAGTTTTAGACTCAACCCCCTCATCACAACAATACACATGCCTAAACAGATTAAGACACCTACTTGCTTCAAAATTGCTGCAATAGCATAGTTACTACCCCATTCAATAGCAAAATAGAAATAAATTAATATAATATTCTTCAGTTTGCTGCTCTCCAAATGCACTGGACTAAAACTCCCAGAACCCCACAGCCAGCATTATATCCTTGGAACTACAGATCAAGAACTCAGGATGGAAAAGGTAGATGTGACATACAAGACAGGCCTCAAGAGACATATGAACAAGGAACACAAGAGAGGCCTTGCTTAATACCTGGTTTCAATGTATAATCTTGTGCACTGATATATGAGTGTACAAGATCGTAGCAACCCTGTCTGACCACAAATTACTCTAGAAAAAGTCCCTGTTGTGTTAGACAAAGCTTGAATTTAATTGTTTAGTGTGTAAGTTGCAACTATAGTGGGCCAAGTGAATCACTGGAGACTCAGTCTACAGATAAGTTGACTTACCAAATCCTGACTGATTCAGTGGGCGTGCCAAGATTGCAGCCACTGCATTCACCTCAACTTCTTTTCAACAGTTCAGCCTTATGCTTCCCCAAAGTCTGGACACAAAACACAGAGGTGATAATACTTTCTTGGTGTTTGTTTATGAGGAACTGAGCCTCATCATACCACTGAACATGAAGGCTTCATTTAGGAACTGTCATGATTGGTGGCACTTGATACATGTCTCTTCCCTGAATTCATTACTCTTATCCATCCCTTAAAAGCTGCCATCATACCTTTATTTACTTGTTACATTCCTACTCATATTTTCTTCCAACAAACTAAAAGTGACACACATACCCTAGATCTTCTCCCCATCATAATGACCTGATGAGGTAGATGAATCTCTCTCTCTCTCTCTCTCTCTCTGTGTGTGTGTGTGTGTGTGTGTGAGAGAGAGAGAGAGAGAGAGAGAGAAAGAGAAAGAGAGAGACTAAGTGGCAGTTGTAGAAGGGGTAGCCATGTTAGTCTGTGCAAGTATTATGGATGAAAACAAAATAAAAATAAAACATTTTTAAAAAATCAAAAACATGGTGGCACCTTAGAAATTACCAAGCAACCACCATCTCTGTATTCTGATACTTTGATGCCATGTCTAATTACTTCAATGTTATATTTTCTTGTCTGATGAAGTGGACTTTTCCATGAAAACTCACATTGAAACTTATAAAAGTTAGTCTTTAGGGTACCACCATGGTTTTGTCTCTTTTTTTGCTTTGCATTTTTATTTTGTTTTCACCTATAACGACTAGTGTCAGTAAATCCAGAGGTATAGTGAAACTTTGTGAAGCAATACATGTCTTTTGTGCATTGTGAATCCACAGTTTCGCTCACTTCTGCCGGACTCCAGTGATTTCATTGATAGAGGGATCCCTGGCTAAAGTGCTGGAGCTTTTTGATTTTCAGAAACAGGGCTCTTATTTGTAACTACCCCACCAAGTCTTCTTGTCCAGCCATCCCATCAAACATCCCTCAGAGCTCAGGAATGTGATGGAGATTTTTACAGTAAGAAAACAAGCTATAGTATCTCTGTTGTGATGCAAAGTATTTTGGAGTGGCTTAGCCTTGAGAAGCAATTTAGATTCATTTGCTTTATAAAATTGCTAGAACTTACCTGTTGATATAGATCAACACAGCTGCTTGCATTTTAAGACTCTCCTTGGAGACTCATGGTGACTAAAGGTATTACCACTATACTACTACCAGGTGTTAGTACCTGACATTATGTCTACTGTTACTTCTTCCTAATATTTTATTTTTAAAAGTTAATTCCCCTCCCCCAATTTTTCAGAGCATGGTTTCCTTGCTGGGTTATGTTCCCATCATAGTTAATAAGACCTGGCTTGAAGGAGAAGTGAATTCCAACATTCTCTCTCCCCATAAACGTCTGTTCAATAAATGCCTCTCAAAAGTATTAATCTCAACTGCAACACCTAAGGTAAATGTAGCCCAATGTGCCTGTGTTTTTAACACAGGGCTGTCCTGACACGTTTCCACATTATGCATCACTAGGATTGACACGGCTCAATGTTTTAGCAATGTCAGCAACATTTTCTGCCAATCGGCCCCCACCTCCCAAGTCAGAAACAAGAACTGGAGTGCACTTTCTGCCATCAGAGCCAGGAAAACAATCTCTGTCTCCGGAAATGAGTTAACGTATCGGTAATGTCATTCAGCCTCCTTGGCTGGTCAGTCTGGTCCTGAAATAAAGTCTGTTTAATCAGCTACAGCTGAAAATTCAACGCAGACCTATAACTGTGCTCAATTTTGCCAGGTGCCTTTAAAGAACTCTAGTATAACCTGGAGAGTTTTGCACGTCGCATGCTCTGTCTTACAAGAGCACTAGTCTAGAGCCTAACTGAAAACACTCAGCCTGACATCAGGTAACCGATGTCCCCCCACCCTTGGTTCTCGGCTTTTTGAGCTCTGTGCAGGCAACTGTTCTTAAAATACGCCATGACAGCAGTTGCTCTCAGAAAGGCAAATGATAGAGTTCAGGGTGGGAGTTGTTCTATGGAAGTTGAGGCCCTTGGCTTCATTTTAGGCAGCCTCAGTAGTTCAGATGTCTGTCAAGCCATTTGTCCTTTCAGCAGCAGTCTACAGGGAGGGAAGAAATCATGAGGAGAGCATGTGGTGGGAGAAAAGGCATGGGGGTTGGGCAGAAGGAGAAAGGGAGGGAAACAGGATAGCCTTACCCACCTTTGGCTCTCACTTTGTGCATTAGGGACCTAGGCTTCCTCCCCCAGCAGCATGTGACCCTGGGGAAAGGGTACAGCCCTCCATAAATCAGAAAGCTTCTCCACCCCACTTGTAGATTAATGAAAGACAGTTCCTCTCACTCTTCACAAAATTGGCATAATACTCATATCTCCCATGCTGTGCTGATCTGATGATATGTGAATATAACAATGTATGGGAAACATATTTAATGCATTTCCTAGAAAGGCTCATCAAAAAAAACAGAATAAAGAGCTTTGAAGAGACCATGCCTTTATGGCAATCAGCTTTGTCGGTACAACATACATAGAAGTGGTTTACCATTCGCTCTCTCTCGGGGTGTCCCGGGACTGTGCAGCTTGCCCAAGGCAACACAGGCTGGCTCTTCTCTTAAGAGGCACAGCAGCAATTGAACCCCTGACCTATGGCTCTGCAAATACCTAACTCACTGAGCTATCCAGCCAGAACTGTACCTCTACCCATTCTCTTTACTGCTCTGTAGCTTTTCATACGCAGTCGAATCCACAAGTATAATTGGGGGGAAACCAACCTTTTCCAGCTTCCAGTTCATCAGGGTGTATAGGCTACAACTCTCTATAAGCCATGCAAATGGGGGATGATGGACATTATGGTCACCTCATCAGCAGGAGGCTTTTTACAGCTTAGGCATTAAATGCCTAATTGTGTAGCAGTAGGTGTCAAGGATATTCAGCGAGGGACTTCTGCAGCAAGACCCAGGCGCTCTCCTCTATGACACAGTTTGCCCACTTGTAATTATGTTTGTAACTGTGGGCTGGATGTCTGCTGGCGTGCAGCACTACGTGCCACAACACAGCTGGCCAAAGAATGGCGTTGCACAACCAGCCCAGCAAGCATCAGGTGATAAGGAGCCAACAGAGACTCTTTGGGGAGCTATAAAGCTGCTGGTTCTGGCCTGGCTCTCAGTCTGAACAGAGCAGCTTATAATTCAAAGTGCTGGCTGAGTTGCTCATAGACTTCCTTTACCTGCTGGACCACCTGCTTGCCTCCAGGCAACGGGCCCTGAAAGGGGGGAAATTCCTCTTAAACACTGCAGACATTTTGAGACAGAGATGTAGTTCAGTGGTAGTTCACTTGCTTTGTTTCCACAATCCCAGTTACAATTCCTAGGGTTTCCAGGTCTCCAGGGCACCAGTTGAGGTCTCCAGCAGATGCTACACTTCTCTGGATTTCCAATGCAAAGACACTCACCTCCACCCATTCCGGCTGGTGTTAGGCTCACTAGCTTGGTATGAAGATGTTTCTCTGTACGCTTCTTCAGATGTTATGATGGGCACAAGGGTTTGCATTGATCAGCTTTCTCCTCTTCCCCCCCCCCACCTTTGTTCTCAGCTTTTTGAGCTCATTCTGCCTATTAGAGAAGCAGTAAGATAATGACTCATGAGCTTTCTTGATGCACAAGCTCTGCGCTGTAGTGGTAACAGCTCAGAGCTTGAATTATATTCCTCTCCCGCTTCTTCCTACACTGCCCCTGTGACATCACCATGGTTCACCCTTCTGATATCATATTAATCTGTCCTGATCTCAGATTTTGGCTGTGAAATCTTAGGACAAGCCAAAATCCTTAGTATCTCTGTTTTAAAAGTGATTCAATCTGAGAGCTGTTACCAGATTTGAAAGTACTGGGCGAGGTAAACAAATAGTTGGAATGCTAACATATATACATTGAAAGACTAAATTAAACTTCTTCCAAAATGCCTAGTTTAACAGAAGGATCTGCCAAGAAGTCTCTCTTTCATTGGAGATCTTCAACAAGGGGAAAATATTTATAATCGCAATATTGTAAAGTTGTTATTATTTTTAAAATGCAGTCCAAAATATGGAGCACAGATAACTGGTAATGATTGTCATCTTGAGATATAACCTTAAAACAAAATGCAAAACTTGATACAATCAATAAACCTGATCACCACATATAAACACTAAATTTAATAGGTCCCAAAAGACTGCATTGATTTTATAATGGCTGAATCAACTTGGTTAGATTGTTGCTTTGGTAATGTATTAACAGAATATGACCCAAAGGATATTTGTAAAGTCTGATTTTAAATTGACATAACCAAAATAAATCTAAGTGAGGGAACGTGGGAGCTGTCATTTTAAATAAAACTGTTTAATCTCTTCTTATTCAGCTATATTTTAATATTAAGTACAGCTGAAATACTAAGAGAGTATCTCTGGGATCACGTGATGTTTAATACGGATGTGCATCATATTCAGCCAGATGCCAAAGCACATTGTAAATCAGGGCTATTTGTGAATCTCAGTGATGACCATGGAAAAAGAACTACTGTAGTTCCAGAGATGTACTATATTGGTTGTCTATGTTGTTGTTTCCCAGCATCAGGGGCTTTTCCAGGGAGTCTTCTCTTCTCATAAGATGGCCAAAGTATTGGAGCCTCAGCTGCAGGATCAATCCTTCCAGTGAGCACTCAGGATTGATTTCCTTCAAAATGGATAGGTTCTCTTTGCAGTTCAGGGGATCATGCATTGATCCCCTGGACTGAAGCCCAAGAAAGTAAAATCTGTCACTGCCTCCATATCTTCCCCTTCTATTTCTCAGGAGGGGATGGGACCAGTGGCAATGATCTTAGTTTTTCTTGAGCTTCAGACCCTTTCACCCTCATTACGAGGTTCTTTAATTCCTCCTCACATTCTGCCATCAGAGCGGTATCATCTGCATAGGTTATTGATGTTTCTTCCATCAATCTTAATGCCAATTTGGGATTCATCCAGTCCTGCTTTTCGCATGATGTATTCTGCATATAAGTTAAATAAGCAGGGAGACAATATACAGCCTTGCCATACTCCTTTCCCAATTATGAACCAATCAGTTGTTCCATATCCAGTTCTAACTGTTGCTTCCTGTCCCACATATAGACAGATTTCTCAGGAGATAGATAAGGTGGTCAGGCACTCCCATTTCTTTAAGAACTTGCCACAGTTTGTTGTGGTCCACACAGTTAAAGGCTTTTGCATAGTCAATGAAGCAGAAGTAGATGTTTTTCTGGAACTCTCTGGCTTTCTCCATAATCCAACGCATGTTAGCAATTTGGTCTCTAGTTCCTCTGCCCCTTTGAAATCCAGCTTGTACTTCTGGGAGTTCTCAGTCTACATACTGCTGAAGCCTACCTTGGAGGATTTTGAGCATAACCTTGCTAGCGTGTGAAATGACTGCAATTGTACAGTAGTTGGAGCATTCTTTGGCACTGCCCTTCTTTTGGGATTGGGATGTAGACTGATCTTTTCCAATCCTCTGGCCACTGCTGAGTTTTCCAAACTTGCTGGCATACTGAGTGTAGCACCTTAATAGTGTCATCTTTTAAGATGGGTTGTCTATGTAAAAAGGTAAAGGTTCCCTTTGACATTTTTAGTCCAGTCGTGTCTGACTCTAGGGGGCGGTCCTCATCCCGTTTTTCAAGCTGTAGAGCCAGCGCTTGTCCAAAGGCACTTTCCGTTGTCACATGGCCAGCGTGGCTAGGGAATGCCGTTGTCTATATACTACCACAAAGGCTCCCGGCAGGAGCTGAATTTGTTTGCATAGTGCTTTCTGTGCTTCTTCTTCCTTCTTTGTAATAAGGATACAATGAAGTTATATTTCAGAATAGCTTAACAAGTTGCAGTAATGTTACTTTTTGTGTGTGATGTCTCTTCTGCCATACCTTTAACATTCTGAAATATTATTAAAGGTGCTCAGAATAGGCTTCTTCAAGTATATGCCATTCGTATCAGTACTAAGGGGGCTATAAGTAACAGCTGAACATTTTTTTTAAAAAAAGTTTTTGCCAGTAACAAATTATTAGTGGTAAGTGTTTGTTACAATGAATGTAATGATTCATTTGTCAAAATGGACTTTCTAAATTCTGTCTCTCACAGTTAACTGCATTATCCTGGCTATGGATGCTTCAGAACAAGACATATGCTTAGTGTTACAGGGAACATGACATTGAACACAGATATACTTTGCAGTTCATGCTGTCTATTGCTGAAAGCAGTACGACATATTTAAACCAAAGGGAAAGAAAATGCATTTCTATACATTTGACTCATAGCTCTCAAATGCCTCCAGAGGGAATCTTTGTCTTTTTGTCCCTGTCTGCGGTTGATGGGAGACAATATCCTAGAGGTGGTAATCAGGAACATATTGGTATATAATTGATCAAAGCAACCATCTAGAATAAGGGGAAAAACCACTCAGGGACAGCCACAGCTACAACCATTTTCCCCATGCAGTAGACCAAGAAAGAATCCATTGTAGAAAACCCATAGGCTGTCAAAAGGTTCCAGTTTGGCAGTGGTTTCCCAAATCCCACAGAAAGCTGAATCCTGAACAGGCTGATGTTCTTAGAAACGGTAAAGGCTGTGTCTTCTGTACCTGAACAAAACACAGCTATTGGCAACCAAAAATCAAAAGAGAGCTTTAACAAACCTGTAACTTAACTTTCAAACTATTCTGCTTTGGAAGGCACATTCCTAGGAAATGCAATGAGCCAAATAGTTTCAGGCAAACGAGGGACAGACATGTTTTTTTAATACCCTCAACCCCGCCCTCATCTGTTATAGAGCTGAGGGAACTCTGCCCTTACACTTTTAACACAGCCTCAAAACCTGTTGGCATTTTTGAGCATATTCTCACTCTTTACCTGGGAGACTAACATGTTGCTTTTCAGTGTTTCTACTCACGGTTCTGCTAACAATTAAAATAAATACTTTAACAACACAATTAAAAACAGTGACAGGGAAAAAACCCATCCCCTCTCTCTCACACACACCCAAAATTAGAGTAGTTTAATAACTCATAGACCAAAATCCCACTGTCAGTTCCTCTTAAGAGATGGAACTTACATAAATGTTGACTTATTAAGGGTGCAGTCACACATTGTAATACTCTTAGTTTTGTGTTCGGTTTAGCACGCTTGAAATAGATTTTAAGAAAATCCACCTACACAATGTAAAGCTAAGCGTACATTTACAACCTCACATGATGCTTGTGGTTTGAGTGATTGGAACAGATTTTTCTGAACTAAGGTAACTGTAAATCTATCTACCACATTTTCCCCTCTCACCTCTCAATTCTAAGAAGGCCTCATTTCTCTGCTGAGTGTTCCTTTCCCTCTCTTTAGTCTGTTGGAAGTAGTGATTTGTTTTGTTTGTTGTTGATCTGTTCAGAACTGCAAGTAATGAAACACTTTTATTCCTTTTCCTACAAATGTGCCAGGGTGGGTGACTGAGGTCTTAAGAGTCAGATAATGAGAAAGGGGTGGACTCTAGGGAACTGGAAACTATTCTCTTCTGTGAGTCTCTGTTTTGTGCCACTGCCTAGCACAAAGGAATTTTGCCAGAAATTCATAATTCTGCAACACAAAACTGGTAGGTAAGCCAGTACTGTATGCTTCAACTGTTTTAATTTGCCAGGATGCCTTTTTTTGCCATCAATCTCTATTTTTGTTTGTACCATTATCTTTTCTCCCCAGGCTCTTTAGAAGAATCACTTCAGGAATCTGGCTCTCCAGTTATTGTAAATCCATATGTAAATCCATTGTAAGTCCCATCAGTCCCAGGCAACACAGGTCAGAAACAGTGGTTTAGATCTAATACAGAAGCAGGTGATGAATTTTGTTTCAGCAGTGCTGTGGATCCACTTCTATCCAAAAGTACAAACAGTGTAAACATAGTATCATTCATAAAGCAAATGAGTGTCCAAAAATTGCATATAAATAAAAAGTTACATTTCAAAACAAATGGAAAACTCTTAGTAGTCTACCTTGAAATCTTTTTTTAAAAAAAAAATCACATATTTGCAGCATCAGTATAGCATACATGTGCAATATGCAAATCATGGTTTATACCAAGCAACTATAAAGAGTGCTATTGTTTTTAGAAATGTGTGTGCGTGTTTCATTCCAGCACTTCAACGTGATAGGTATCACTATACTGGGTGAGTTGGACCAGGTCCATGAAAATGTATTTTCCCTATGAGACATCCTGGTTTAAGAGCAAAGGGGCTACATTTATTGTGTTTTGACTGGAAACCTGTTCATGCGTATGGCTTTTGAGAAGGAGGCAGACTGCCCTATGGTAAAAATAAAGCATTCGTTTATAAGATTGTGTGCGTATGCATGAGGTAGCTTGGTTAATAGGTAACTTTAATATAATTCCTTTTTGATGAATTCACATTATAATAAATCTAACCACTAGTGTGCCATTAAAATGAATACACCCAGGAATGTTGCAGATGACCTCCCCAACTCACTTGGCATTACAGCAATAAAACAAATGTAGTGTATCTATTAAAGCAATATTAGTTTCTGCTTAATGTTGTTGTTTTTGTTAATTGACTTTTCTAAGGCAATGTAAGTTAAAAATAATGGGTTGCTAGCTTTTTTTTTTTGTAGGCATTGTTTAGCCAAGCATATTTTCTGTGACTCATGACAGAGCATTAACAGTCAACATTTTTACTGCCATACCTATATTTCTAGGCATAAAGGACATTTTTGAGTATCACTCCAAATGGATTTGGATTATCTGCCTGTAAGAGTTTCTTCTGGCTCTACAATTTCATTGTCTTTACTCAGAGTAGGCATCACTGCTGTCTCTCTTCTCCTTCTGGCATCAAGCCTACACACTGGAATACCTCCTCTTAAGAAAAATAATGGCCTCATTTGGGAAAATTTCATGCCCAGATTTCCCTTTTTTTTCAGTTTATCAAGAACCTAGCATAACTCCAAAGCTTTCTTTCTTTAACCATCATAATAGCTAAATTCCTGTATATTCTTGGGTACATGGTGTTTGAGAAAGTCTCTGGCTTTATCAAAAACAAACCACAAACACGTCCTACTTAGTCTACATTTCCAAGTCAAATGCAATTATTTAATGTTCTGGAAACAAAATACTTGCATGGTGGGCATTGGGTGGAAAAATATAGCATGGAAGAAATGAGTAATGCTATTGAGTTAAAATTGACTGTATTACTTATTTTAATAATACAGTCCATTAATTAATGCAGTGTCCACAAATTATCGAAGTGATTACAACATATATTGAAATATTGACCAAAAATGCGAAAAATTGAGTGCCTTCCCCCTCCTGATGCTCATTCTGCATGAACATGTGTGAGAAGGATATTAATTTAGGGGAAAAAGTGAGATAGTACATCAATTTCTTGGTAGCTTATATTGCTTCATTGTATAATTAGGCCCTTTTCACAAGAACCAGCAACAATCCTATTTTATTTATGTAATTGGCAGATACTTTCTTTTTGCTGTAGGTAACTGCTTGGTTGGTACTCGTTTAAACCCGAATGCTAGGCTACACTGCATCAACCTTTATGTATCTATGTCAATGGACCCTCCATTCCTGCAGACCTAGAAAGAGGAATCCAAAGCAATTTCCAGTTTCTTAATTACCTTTTTCTTTTGCTACACAGAACTGTCAGAAGGAGGATGATTTGGATGATAGCATGGGCCTGATCTTCATTGCCACTCCCATCACTGCACTGAGATGAGCAGAAACTCTCAAATGCATTTGTTTTATATCTTGTTTTCTGGCTTATTTTATTTTTAGAATGCCACTTCTTTCATCTGAGTTGTTAGGGGGTCAGAGTCAAACCAGGAGAAGGTGTATTCTCTTTTAATAACCCATTTTCCATGTGACTTCCAAACTTTTCTCTGAGATATAGACTCACAAAATAACCCCCCTCCCACGTGCCTTCCAATGGACAATTGCAAAAGAAACAGATGCAAGAAACAGCAGTGAGGAAGATGTCTATGACAGACAGTCTTTCAAACCTTGGGGGAGCACCTCATCTAAATAAATACTAATATATCATTCTGTCTTGTGTCAATCTGTTGATTAATTACTTGTGGTTGTGCCACAAACTAGAGTTATGTATAAATATAAATTCTGTATCAAACCTGTCAGTTCTGTTACAATTCTATAACGTTGACTGTGGGCTTCTGTAACATGTGGAAATGGAGTGTTCATTGTAGTTTGGTTTATGGGATTGCAGATAGGAAGGCAATGGAAAAATGCTGGTTAGATTTGGCCAGAAGAGTCAGATTCTTAAAGGCTGCTGTGTTACCATAAATATTACAGTGTGAGACTTTGAAGGAATGAAGCTTGAAATGAGTGAAAACATTCCTGAATTTTATATTAACTAGGCTATTGCTTCTGTGCAGCATTTCAGTCCTAACACAAACCATACCTCAAATAATTTATGGAGACTATTAAAATGGAAACAAATAAAAGGAACAGTGTGTTCATCCAAAAGAGCAGAGAAAACTTCATTGTCTTTTGTCAAAGCTGGGCAAAAAGAAAAGCAAACTAAAGAGTTCAGTCTCCTAGAGCAGTGGTCCCCAACCTTGGGCCTCCAGATGTTCTTGGACTGCAACTCCCAGAAGCCTTCACCACCACCTCTGCTGGCCAGGATTTCTGGGAGTTGAAGTCCAAGAACATCTGGAGGCCCAAGGTTGAGGACCACTGTCCTAAAGCATCTTCACTCCAGGTCCTGGAAGAAGTAGGAAGAATATCAGCAGATTCAAGTTCTTGTTGAGAAAATCCATAGAAACCAGAAAGATTTGCCTGTTGTATTTGATGGGAAAAGAGAAGATTATTTTCCTGAATTAAGTGGGCCAGAGAAAATGGTGCATCAACAGAGGGTTTTGAAGGGTTAACTTGGAAGAAGGTTTTGGTTTGAAAGCCATAAGAGAAATAAAAGAACTTTCTCTATGGCTTCCCAGAAAACTGCTGATGACTGTTGAGTCAGCTAAAAATTCAATCTTGGGGTCCTTGTATTTTCCAAACCAAATTCCTCAAGCCATGGACAACATCACATTAGCATTGCCTAATCAAAATACTGTGGAAAGCTAATTGCTGAAGAGATGGATAAGCTTAGGGCAGAAACAGGCAAGATACCAGCTTTGCAATTAGAAGGTAGTAAAATTCCCTTCAGAGAATTCCCTCCAGGTATGTGATTCTGGCACACCTTGGTGACTGAGCCGTTATACTTGCAGATGATGCATGTGTTGCCTTCCAATGACTAATCACAAATAATGTGTAAACTTTGAATTGGGCCCGGGCAGCAACTGGTAGCCAATGTAACTTATACAGAATCGGCTTGATATGTTCCGTGGCAGCTGCACCACTCACCAGCCGCACAGCTCGATTCTGGACCAGTTGCAATCGCCGGACCGTCTTCAAAGGCAGCCCCACGTAAAGCGCATTGCAGTAATCTATGCGGGATGTTACCAGTGCATGTGTGACTGTCATGAGACTCCGCTCGTCCAGGTAGGGCCGTAGCTGGTATAATTTCCGCAGCTGAAGGAAGGCGCCCCTGGCCACCGAGTCCACCTGGGCTTCCAGTGTTAGACTGGGGTCCAGGAGCACCCCCAAGCTGCGGACCCTGTCCCTTAGGGGGAGTGTAACCCCATTCAGGGCGGGGAAATGGCCCTCCAGCCTGTCCGGTGAAGCACCCACTAACAGCACTTCCGTCTTGTCTGGATTGAGTTTCAATTTATCAACCCTCATCCAGTCCATTTTGTTTGATGCTATTTCAGACTTTCAAGCTACACTGAGAATATATTGTAGTTATAATTTAGTTGCAATGATTCATCGAGCTTAAATGACACAAATCCTGAGATTTTAAAATAGCTACGAAACCATAGTGTAGTATTAATTGAAAGTCCTCATTTAAGTTGTCAATCTACTCTAGTAAATTTTTACTTCCACCCTCCCTTAAGTTACACTTGGTAGCCTGTATGCATATTATAGCCATATTGCACATTGAATAGTAAACCTAGTGGGAACCTGCTCTATTGAGAATTCCATTCCACACGAACAAGTATCCTTTGAACTTTGTGAGGACTTGACATTCTTGCTCCAAATGTCCTTGTTTTGTTGAGCCCATAAAGTACGTTTATTTTATTCAATTTTTCACACAGACACAGACATGCAAATCTGTTCACACAGTTTAAGATATAAGACAATCCTTTTGTTGTTGTTTTTGCTGCTGCTGCTGCTGTTGTTGTTGTTGTTCTACTTCAAGCCTAAGTTTTGAGTGTAATGTAACAAATATAGAGCATTATCACCTTCAAGGTCATCAGGGTGTGCGGGCTGCACAACTTTCAGGAATTTGCTATGACTAAGAGAAGGGTTTGGAAAAATTAACTGTTTGAACAACATCTCCCATATCAAACCATGACCACTGGCTGGGGGATTCTAGGAGGTGTAGTCCAAAAAGTAACATTTCTAAGCTCTCAGTGTATATACAGGTATATGAAGATTCTCAGTCATCCAGGTGAGGTTATCTGGAAATTGAGTCATGGCAACTGAACTTCTTTCCTATTAGTAGAACTTCTTTCCTATGAGTAGCGTTTTGCTACTCATCCAAGTAGCTTCTTCAGTCTGAGAAAAGTTGGCAGGAGACCCCTGATATATCCACTACATTGGCTTCACTTCCCCCTGGACTAAAGAGGCTCATAAGATGGACAAAGGATGGGGGGGTTGACTGCAGTCCTTCTCCACCCACTGCCATGGGTCGCTAACAGTTGTTAACAGTGGCCTTTCTGGTGTGTGGTCCTGATCTTTCTGGAGATGGATGAAAGAGCAGCATGATCAATAGGAGACAGATTGTATCTAAGGCCTCCATCCCTGTTGAGTGAGGGACTTTCTATATGCACATGTATGGCCTCATGACCCCTCTCTCAAACCACCTATCTTCTCGTCCAAAATGACTACATCATGGTCATCAAATGTGTGTCCTTTTTCCTTCAAATAAAGGAACACGGAAACACTATTGACCTAATAAGAAAGAAGTCCAGTTGCCATAACTCAACTTCCAGGTAACTCTCACTTAGTGGTACAATATGACTATGTCATATTTAACCACAGTTCAGTTTATGATGCTCACGGTGTATGCTTTGTTAATTTTATTTTATTGTTATTTTAATAACAGAAATGAAGCGTTTGCTTGGTGCTTTTTTCAGCCATTCTGAAACAGAAAATGTTCACGGGGGGGGGGGGGGGCGCAAAACAACAACCTAATCCTTTATCATACAATCAGAAGGAAAAAAACACAAAAAGCCCTGAAGAAGAATCTGTATGGAATTTCGTCTCATTCAAGATTTTTTGCAGGAACTCATTTTATACAGCAAGTTGAAAATTGCTCTTATAAGGTTCAAAAGAAATTTCCCTTTTAGCTTAATTCAATCACTTTTCTTCTGTGAAACATTCCGGCCTACCGTTATGGAAAAGGAAAGCAGGCTTTAAAAATGATTAACTTTTAATAAAAACCATTCTTCTAGTAATTGGATTGCCATTTTCCTTCTTTGCTGAGAATGCTTTAAAAGAATCAAGACTTTCAAGTCTGAAATATAAAATAATTAGATTTTGAAAAGCTGCTAACTAATCAGAAACTTAGAATGTAACCAATTCTATAGTGATTGGTGATGGTTAAAAAGAAGAAGAATGATGACATACAGATACAAATGGAGTCTATTCAGACCATCCATCTCTTTGAATATCATGACTCCAAAGTAGGTCAATTATACAAAGAGACAAAGTAATGGCAGGAGATTACCTTTGTTTAGTTTTTCCAGTGGTCTTACAACACTACTGTTTGCCCATAGTGGAAAACCTACAGGTATCCATGTGGTAATTGTAAATCCTACCCTGCCTCTGAGCATACAGTTTTCACAAGGCACATAGTATAGGGAAAGGGTTAATTACATTATGCCATAGTCCTGTGCAGTTTCTACCTTTGTCTGCTACTCCATTTTAAGAGACCTGGCCATGGATTTTTTGGTATCTCATCTTTTAAGCATTAGCCTAAAATGAAACAGAGACAAAAATAAAAAAATACTAGTTTGCCTAGTAAGCTTGCATATGATATACTTTTGAGCTGAAAACTTTGCAGTTCTCCTGCAATGTTGTTCTTCTTATGTGCACACATACATGCACATGACAAAGAAGCAGAGGGCTGTTGCAAAGTAGAGGGAGCATAAAATGGTAGAATTGCAGATCTAAAACCCCGGTTGATCAGCAGCAGATAAAACAACATGAAATGTGTTGGGAAAATTGCAGCATGGAATGCTTAAACACTGGGAATCAGTGGGAGGGTGAATGAACTACTGTTATAAATAATTTGACACTAAGCAGACGGGTAAAATATTTCTTGACTCTAGCATCATAGAATCATAGGATTATAGAACTACTGAGTTGGAAGTGGGCTATAAGGCCATCAAGCCCAATCCCCTGCTCAGGGCAGGAATCCAAATCAAAGTGTATTTGACAGATGGTTGTCTAATTTTCTCTTGAATGCCTCCAGGATTGGAGTGCTGGAGGCATTCAAGAGAAATGCTTCCAAGGTAATTGGTTCCACTGTTGTACTGGTCTAACAGTTAAGAAGGTTTTCCCTGATAGTCAGCCTAAATCTGGCTTGTAGATTGAGCCCATTCTTCTGTGCCCTGCACTCAGGGATGATCAAGAATACATCCTGCCCTCATCTGTAAGCTTGTCTTTGAAGTATTTGAAAAGTGTTCTCATATCTCCCCTCAGTCTTCTTTTCTCAAATCTAAACTTCCCCAGTTCTTTCAGTCTTTCCTCATAGGGTTTGATTTCCAGGGCCCTGAGCATCCTTATTGCCCTCCTCTGAAATTGCACTGGTTTGTTGGCATCATCATCATCATCATCATCATCATCATCATCATCATCATCATCATCATCATCATCATCATCATCATTACTACTACTACTACCACTACTACTACTGTTGTTTGTTTGTTTGTTTGTTTGTTTGTTTGTTTGTTTAGCTTATATGCTGCCCACACTACCCAAAGGTCCCTGGGCAGCTTAGAGCAATTTAACTACAGTAAAAAAAAGATAAAACAATTAAAATACAATTAAAATATATACTCTAAAAGTTGCCATTCTTCTTAAAGTGCACCATCCAGAACTGGACACAGTGTTCTAGATGAGACCTAACCAGTGATGAATAGAGGGGGACTGGCACCTCAAGGGATCTGGAGACTATACTTTTATTAGTGCATTCTAAAATAGTATTGGCCTATTTTTGCAGCCACATCACACTGTTGGCTCATATTTAGCTTTTAATCAGTACCAAGATCCTTCTCACTTGTAGCAAGAAGGCCAGCCGTTTTTTGCTGTTTGTTCTTTCCTGATTGTCTTTTGAGAATCAAACATGGCATTTTTCTTCAGGCTGAAAATTCTATTTCTGTCTATTTTCTTCTCATTGCAACTTCAGCTGATCACTGTGAACAGACTTTACTTCTTTCTCCTAACGATGGCTGATCATTTCACTACTAGAGCCTGCGTGTTCCAAGGAGGGTAGGTGATACTGGGCTGATCTCTTCACATTTCTTTCTCTCTCTCTCTCCCTCTCCCCCTGTTTTGTGTTCTTCTAACAAAAGGAAAAACCAAATTACTGATAACATAAGACTTCCTTTTACCAAATCACCTAATTAAAAAAAAAGGCAGAAAATACAGGAAGAAATAAAAGAGTAGGTGCTGAGTAAAACCAATAACCAAAAGCTGTCTCATTTAGGATTCCTAACATAAACCCTGTGAGTTATTTGGGTTAGCACAGCGGATGGGAAAATCCTGAGAATGGATGGTGGTAAAGTTAGAAAGAGTCACCCAGTTTAGAAAAAGTCCACAAGGAAAGAGTATATTTTCCCCTGGAGCAGGATTAACCAAGATTTAGCTAATAGAATGTCAGTACCTGTGGGCAGGAAAGGCAAAAGAAAGCAAAATCATTGTTGTGATAGGCTGCATTTCTAACTGCCCATATATTTTATTTGAGACCCTTGACAATTTTGTCTCCAGGCCTTTTTTTTTTTTTAAAGCATTCAGTCCTTGTACAAAGAGAAAACATTGACAGATTGAGTTGTCATGAGATTTGGATTCAATACACTTTGGGGGACTTTATTTTCCACAGGTGACTTCTGCTCTGGCACCTTCTTTGTGCGTGGAACAACTCATGGACTGAGTTTGTATTAGTGTTGTTGCTTTTCTTATTCCATTTCAAATCTCAAATCTTTGAAACAACTTGTTGTGTTTGTAGTGCTCATTTAGAAAATGGTCCCACGGAACCAAGGGAGTGATCCCTTTACACAAATTCATTCTTCACTGGATGTTTCAAACATGACAATGAATTTCTCAGATGGAACTACCTGCGGGCAGCCTCTGTCTTCAGTCACCACCTTGGCTCTGAAGGCTGAGCTGCTTGGAGGTTTATCTGGGTGTAGGTGTTACTTCTTCATATACATGGCTATCAAGCTGCAAAGGGCTTTAATGGTTAAGATCAGCATGCTGAACTGTGCCTAGAAACAGATGGGAAGCCCCCTAATATTTTCCACTATGAGTGAAATGTGTTCTTAGTAACCAGTAATCTGACTTCTTCATTCTGTACTTATTGACACTTCCAAGTCTTCAGCAGAGCTAGCTCCATAAGGCAGTGTATTGAAGTAGTTCGACCTGGTTGTTTCTATGATAACAAAGTGGTCACGTTATTTCCATCCAGGATGGGATGTGAGCCAGAGCCCTGGCCTGAGTGGGTGGTATTTTCTGTCAGCAATGCTCCCTAGACATCAAAGTAAGGGAAATTAAGAACATATATGAGAAAAATATTCTGTGACAGCAAAAATTACACTAGTTTGTTTTGGGTACCTTCAAATAATGGGAGCAGAACCTAGAATACCCTGGATTCGAAAGATTATGAAATATGAGGACTGTGATCATCTCAGGTTTGGAAGATTGTTTTGTGGCTTTGTCCTTCCAACAAAGGAAGGCAATTGAAAGAACACATTTTGAAGGATTCAGATGTTTCCTTTGACAATCTTCACAAACATTACAAATCCTCACAAATATTGTAATTCCGGTAACAGTAACACTGTACCATGACTGGCTTTTGCCGTGCAGCTGTAGAACTAAAATTCATAAAGACAGATTTGTTGGCAGAAAAACTAAGCTCTCATCAGAGAACTCCTCTCCATAGTTGCTCCGATGCTGCCAGTTCTAATGGGAGGCCATTTCTAATGTTCATTAGTCTTCTTTTAAGTTACCATTGGACTTAATAAGAAGTCAGACTCGTCAGTGGTTTGGCTGAAGGCTAATGTCTCTTTGTAGGGGAAGTAGGTCCTGGAACAGCTTCTAGATTGGGTTGGGAGAGGATTATGTGTGTCTTTATTACAGACCAAATGGAGCCAAGCTGAGCAACATCCCTCTTTGGAAAAACTATTCAGAACATTGGCAAAATGGAATATTCCACAGCTACTGTATATGTGTCCTATTTTACTAGCTTTCTCCTAACATACACCCCAAATTTGAATGTCATTCTTCTGTTTTCCTCATCACTCTCATGTCAGTCCTCTTCACTATCATGTCAAGAAGAAGATGCTTAGAGCTCTACAAACTTTATAAAACTCCAGGAGAGTAGAAGCCTATGTTAACCACAACTTTGACAATCACATTAGACTGAGTTTTTCTGTCTCTGACATGTGAAGTTCATACAGGCTCTCTCCACGTTCTTGGCGGGCACCCTACATGAGATTAATGGAGATTCCAATAACAGTGAAGCCATCCCGTTCTAGAGGCACAGATGAGAATTCCTCTTAGGAGGGATTCTGGTAGCTGCATTTACTTAGTAAATGCAGGAAGGGTAATCAACAGAATGTGATGTGTCTGAATGCATTTTTTCCTTTTCTGCTGGATATACAACAATCATGATTTATCACTGTGAAATCTCCTTTATGGCAGGTCACAGTAGGGAACTTTTGGGCATCCAGGTGTTTTGGCCTGCAGTTCCCATAACATCTTACCATTGTTTACATGTCTGGGGCTTATGAGAATTGAAGACAAAAACATCTGGTGGATCAGGGTGAGATATTGAGGCAATGACTACTACCGGTAGTTAGGGGCCTAGAAGACATCCATTGTATAACTGTATATAACCATCTAGCTCCAGGATGAAGATAGAGCTGGGAGACAAAATTTAAATCTTCTTCAACCTAGAATAAGAAAACAGCAAGTACAAATGAAGCATGAGATGGCTAGATTGCCCATGAAGTAATCAAATGAAACATTACATTGTCTGCATTGAATTGTTCCAAACTTCTACAGTGCTCTCCTTGCATAATAAATCAAAGATAAAACAGTTGGCAGGCTTATTGGGTTTTCACAGTGTTGGCAAAGGCTCAGCTAGGGTAGATTAAACACAGCAAATTCAGTGTGTCCAGCTTAAATTTAAAAGCTTAAATTTAAATTTAAAAGATAAAAACTGGCTCATAATTTTAGATTACCAATAACAATAGTCATTTGTGGAAAAGTGTGGGAGGAAATGGGGAGGGAATGTTATGTAAGGCTATAACGTAAAAATAAATAAATCAAAATATCAACTTTGCTAAAGTCAAGTAATACTGCATGGAGGTGACTCAAAGCCATTCCTGTTGTTTCAAAACTTGTGTACCCAGTCTCCATTTATATATACGTTATGAAAGTAAGCAATACAGTCTTGAATAAGTGTATTTATTTTAATGTAGTCAAGTGATCTCCCTCTACAATGAATCCCAAATCCTCAAGGATTTTCTTCTTGTTTGATCTGCACTCTGCTGACAAAATGTAATAATACATTCAAAATATAAGCCTATAAGTCCATAGGCTTTTACAGATTTTGTTTGTATTAAACCAAAGAGGAAAAGAGTTAGTTTAGGATCTGCCAGTTTGTTTCTTACATATTGCTCAACTAATATTTCCCCCCCTTTTTAAAAAAGGTACATAAAGCTTGACAACAGTAAAAAATTCTTTGGTTTACTTTTGGTACTTTTTTTGTTGGGGACCTTTCCCCTTCCCGTTTTAGGCTCAACAACAACAACAACAACAACAACAACTGTATACTAAGTTGATTCTGACATATAGCAACCCACTGCCAAGGTTTTCCACAAAGAAAGTAATCAGAAGTGTTTAACAGTTTCTTTCCTCTAGGGAAGCCCTGCATCTTGTCCAAGACTATATATACTGCTTCTTTTCACAGGAGCACAGTGGGAAATTGAACCCCTAACCTTTGGATCTGATGCCAACAAAATAATTCCATAGAATCATAGTTTGACTAGGCTATCTAGTTTTGTAGACTGGGAATTTACCGCTTCTGGCTTGAGATGTCAGATACTGAAATGTGGATTTGCAGCATGTAAAACACATGCTCTCTAATTCTTCCTTTCCCTTTATGATGAATGCTTCATTCTGAGTTTTTCATGTTCCTATAGCCTAGCTAACACAATCTTCACAATTTCCAAAGAAGTAGTTGTGTTAGTATGTCTCAGCACATTGACAAAAGAAAATAGGGTGGAGGGAACCAAGATATGGTAGCATTTTAAACACTTTAAAGACTAACAATTTTATATTGGTGCAAGCTGTTGTGGATTGAAGTCCTCGGAATGTCTGATGAAGCGGACTTTGCTCCACCAAAAAGTGCTACAATTTTGTTCACAGAAATGCATGTCATAATTATTTTGGCTGTTCTTTTATCGACAGCTTTCTCAAGATTCTTCTAAGTATGTATGTTAGTTGATTGATTGGTTAGAAATAAAACCTTTTGATGGAAGTAACCAGTATTTCATGATGCAACAGAAATCAAAATTTCCAATTGCTAATTCTGTTCATAATAATGCACATAAAAACATGAGCAGCAGGTGCCATCTTTGACTAGACATTCTTCCTCCCATCTTAATGAGGCTGTGCATTCTGTGACAGGCTTATGCATCATCCAAAACAGGGGTCAGCAATCAATGCTTCACCAACCAAATTCTGTCCTATACTCTCCTCCCCACCATGTTGTCAGAATTCAGTGGCAGCTGAATAAAACCCCTTTAAACCAAACAGTAAATTTTTATTTTTAAAGGTGAGGGTCATATGTTGACTATCCTTGATATGAAAATAACACAGGCTTTCTCCACCTTCTTGTTATACTTCTATGTAAAATTATTCAGGACCTATTGGAAAATATATTGTTTAATCATCATAATTAGGTGTTATCAAATCAGTTTAAATATATGGCAAGTCTTTGAGGATTTTCTAGGCATACAGGTCTCAGAAATGGTTTACCAGTCCCATCTTTTGGTGATGCTCTGGGATTGTGCAGCTTGCCCAAGGCCACACAGGATGCAGAGCAGTCACCTCATCAATCGTGCACACTCTGGGTGATTTCAGGTGGCCATTTTCATGAAACACTATGAGACTCAGCCTCCTATAAATTTGGTTCCAATGCATGTATATCATTTTTCATGTTTTCATGTTTTAAAATAGTTTTCAAATACTGAATTGTTTTTATTGCTTTATTCCACCTAATGGTTGAAATATATAGTGTGGAATATAATTGTTTTAAACAAACAAACTCCTACCTCAGCAGTCTGGTGCTCCAATCCCTTCAGTTGTACCAGTATAGTATATTATTACATTCTACTACTGTTATGATTTCTTCAGTCCAATGAAAGGCTTATTTTAAGTATAAATTCCTTTAGTTTTTTGGAAACCTCAAAACAATAGTCAAGTATATTATATACTATAGTTCCATCTAGTTATTGAAATATTAAGTCTTAAGTTTGAGGCCTATTTTTTCATTCACTTTTCCATGCAGACAGGCTTAGCTGATTTGAGATCTATGGTATATTTTCCATAGCTGCAGCCCAGGAGTAATAAACATGGTGGAGAAGCAGGCTGAAGCTCTTGTATCCACAGTGAATCCTAACACATTACATAGAAGAGAAAGAAAGAATAAAAAATAGTTACTGAAGTAGGTTAGAACTTGCATTCTTTGCAAAACTGTGCCAGAAACAACAGGGCCAGGAGGAAATTTAAAAGGTGAGGTGTAAACAAATCTCAATTTTATTGTATTTTGGTTCCCTGGTAAAAACATCCTGGCTGTGCTTTCTTTCCACAAATATTTAAACAGGGCAAACCATACAGCTTTGGAAGTAATGAGTGAAATGCCAAAGACCATGTTTCAAAACAGTTTGCAATGGTTGTATGTATGGTATATGTATCAGAAGTAGCATTTTTTCCTGGAAGGAATTTCTATGAGAAATATTGCTTCAGAATGTGAAAAAAAAAGAGAGAAGGTGGTAAGAATCTACTTTCTTATTTGTGGATCTTTCCTACAGTTCTGTGTGGATTCTGGCACAAGCTTTATTCCATGGAGGAGAAACATAATTGGGAATTAACTATAAGGATATGTAACTAAAAGCCAAATGTCATCACCATCATCACCGTGTAGTGTGAAGTAAATCCTGACTTACAGCAATCTTTTCCAGTATTTTTCAGGTAGAGTATACTCAGAAGTGGTCTACCATTCCTTTCTTCTGGGGACATCCTGGGACTGTGCAGCTTGCTCAAGGCCACAGAGGTTCAGTCTTGTCCTGGGAGGCACAGTGGGGAATCAAATTCCCGACCTCTGGATCCTCAGCCAGATATGCATTAAACCTTACAACCAACTTAAAGGCCCAATGAACATCTGAATCTTCTGGATTCTTAGTATAATCCTGAAAAGTACACAAGACAGCCCATGATTGATTATGCCCAATTCCTTACCTTTTTTGTATTGTGCTGCCATGCCACAAGAGGGGAAAAAGAAGTCTGTTGTGAGTGACATCGAGCTCACACAGTTGTTTTGAATATGATAAAATACAGTAGTACCTGCATAGGTCTGATAATTATTTTTCTTTCTCATCAACTGTAGTCTGTTTTTGTTGATCAGTTCTCTGTTGTCTTCCTTCTTCTTTTGGAATAGCTTTAAACAGTTCTTTAGCGCTTTTGTTGTTGTTTAGTCATTAAGTCGTGTCTGACTCTTTGTGATCCCATGGACCAGAGCACGCCAGGCCCTCCTGTCTTCCACTGCCTCCCGCAGTTGGATCAAATTCATGTTGGTAGCTTCGATGACACTGTCCAACCATCTCCTCCTCTGTCGTCTCCTTCTCCTCTTGCCTTCACTCTTTCTCACATCATGGTCTTTTCCAGGGAGTCTTCTCTTCTGATGAGATGGCCAAAGTACTGAAGCCTCAGCTTCAGGATCTGTCCTTCCAGTGAGCACTCAGGGTTGATTTCCTTCAGAATTGATAGGTTTGTTCTCCTTGCATTCCAGGGGACTCTCAAGAGTCTCCTCCAGCGCCATAATTCAAAAGCATCAATTCTTCGGCGGTCAGCTTACTTTATGGTCCAGCTCTCACTTCCATACATCATTACTGTAAAAACCATAGCTTTGACTATGCAGACCTTTTAGAGTGCCATAAAACACCAACTGGAAAACAAGAATAGGAAAGCCAAAATGCAACTTTTGCTTTCATGTAAAAGTAAAGGACCAGTACATTAAAACATCTTGACCACCTAGGGCAACAGCTGTCAGATTTTTAGTCTTCCAGATGTTTTGGGCTTCAGCTTCCAGAAAATTCAACCAGCATGACTAATGGTTAGATGCTGAGAGACCTGAAATCCAAACTATCTAGGAAAGCAAAGGTTCAGAACTGCTGAGATGAGGAAGCAAAGGAACTTCATCAGGCACAAATGAATTATAACTTGGTCATATATCCATGTTTAATGCCATTGATTTCTGCTTGGCTTGCTGGTTTCAGGACTGCTTCTTAAATCATTGGTACATATGAATGAAATAAAGATCTAAATGGGATTTGCATGCCCATCAAGGTTGTGGTTAACATGCCCATGCCATTACAATTGGTTTTATTTTTATTTTACTCTTTGGAAATCTGTGTGTCTGCTTCTGTAAAATGATCTGCTGCAACACAGATTCCAAAAAAGAAATTTCCATGAGGTTTTTTTCCCCTTTCTTCAGAAGAGTGTCAAATTCAACAGCAGTCATATTTGTACAAGCTATAAATGGAGTCGTCTAAGAAAGAGCAAGGGCTGCACGGAGCATTTCATTTACAGAAAAAGTCATTCCCCCTCCAAAGTTCAGCACTTTGTTTTTATCCCTCTTATAAAAACTTGGCATAACCTTGATTTTTTCTCCTCGAGGTTAATAACTACAGGGTATAAAAGAAACTTATAGGGTTCTGGAGGGGGACATTTTAAGATCTGTTCTGCTGTTTTTCTTCAGAAATTCCCTCACACCGAGTTTTAATATTGGGCTGACATATTTGTCTGCCTAAAGATCAGTGCAAAGTTGTTCTCGAATATTTCACTGTGTTGCTTTCTATATATGGTTCTTAAAATGTTTGAGCACAGGTGATGCAGGGTGTCAAAAATGTATTCAGAGTGTATATGAGATGTGTATATGACTCTACAGGATGCAAAAGTTCATATCTATTAAACTCATGGATTTGTGTTGCTAGCCTAGTACAAACCAAACTATGCTTGCATCCTGAATTGTGCTACAATGTTGTGAAGTAGACTAATTATTGATTATGTAATTAGTGGTGCCTCGCTTAATGACGATAATCCGTTCCTGGAAAATGGCCGTTAAGCGAAAACATCGTAAAACAAAATAAAAAACCCCATTGAAATGCATTGAAACCCATTCAATGCGTTCCAATGGGGTAAAAACTCACCATCCAAAGAAGATCCTCCATACGGCGGTCATTTTTCTGCCTGTATAGTGAGGAATCCATCCCTAAACACAGCAGGGAGCCATTTTAAGTACCCGGTGGCCATTTTGAAACCGCCGATCAGCTGTTAAAAAACACATTGTTTTGCGAAGAATCAGTTCCCAAAGCAAGGAACCGATTGTCATACAGCGATTTCGCTGTAATGTGGGGCAATCGTTTAGCAAGGCGCCACTGTACTGTTTTCTTCCTTATGAATAGGTGTCTTCCGTATTGCATGGATCCCATCATTTCACATGTTCTTCTGCAAATCCATGGCATTTAACATGTATCCCAAGAGTTTATAAAATCCAGGTTTAGAAAGTAATGGTATTACGCGTTCCTTAATGTTCAGGGAAAACCATCGAATGAGACCAGGGAATATGGTGTTGGCTTTGCAGTCAGAAATACTCTCCTGAGATGCATTGTTCCACCTACTGTGGGGAGTGAAAGAATCCTGCCTCTGCAGCTCCACTCATCAGCAGGACCAGTAACCCTCATTAGTGCATATGCACCAACACTGTCATCCACTCCAGAAGTGAAAGACAAATTCTATGACGATCTGGCAGCTACTATCCAAAAAGTCCCTGAAAGAGAGGCACTGTTCATTCTTGGAGACTTTAACGCTAGAGTTGGTGCTGATCATAATTCTTGGCCCACTTGTCTAGGCCGTTTTGGCATTGGAAAGATGAATGAAAATGGCCAACGCTTGCTGGAGTTTTGCTGTTATTATGGTCTCTGTGTCAGCAACACATTCTTTAATACGAAGCTGCAACACAGAGTTTCCTGGAGACATCCAAGATCCAAGCATTGGCATCAGCTTGATCTGATCCTCACTAGACGTTCTAGCTTCCCTAGTATTACGATCACACGCAGTTACCAGAGTGCTGATTGTGATACTGATCACTCCCTGGTGTGTAGTAGAGTAAAACTACGAACAAAGAGAGTATATCACACGAAAAAGGAAGGAAGACCACGTATTGACATCAGCAAGACTCGTGATCAAAGAAAAGTGAAGGAATTCGCCCAAGCACTCGAGGAAGCCCTCCCAGGTCCGGCTAATGTAAATGCACCTGAACGATGGGAACACTTCAAGAACGTTGTCTATAACACCGCCTTGTCCACCTTTGGCAAGAAGACCCAAAAGATGGCTGACTGGTTCGAAGCCCATTCAGAGGAGCTAATGCCAGCCATCGAGGATAAGAGAAGAGCTCTAGCAGCATACAAAACCTGTCCTAGCGAGTACAACTTGCAAGCTCTTCGAGCTGCTCGTAGCCAAGTCCAACAGGCTGCCAGGAGATGCTCCAATGATTATTGGCTCCAGCTCTGCTCCCAGATACAGATAGCAGCGGACACAGGTAACATCAAAGGAATGTATGATGGTATCAAGCAGGCCTTAGGTCCAATGCAGAGGAAATCTGCTCCCTTGAAGTCTGCTACAGGTGTGCCCATCCAGGACCGAGCACAGCAGATGGAACGCTGGGTACAGCACTACTCCGAGCTATATTCCAGAGAGAATGTAGTAACCGAAGAAGCATTAAATAACATTGAGTGCCTGCCTGTCCTGGAAGAGCTGGACAGTGAACCAACCTTAGCAGAAATAAAAGCGGCCTTGGATTCCCTTGCCCCCGGCAAGGCACCTGGAAAGGATAACATCCCTGCTGAAGTGCTGAAGTGCTGTAAGGAGATCATCACCACTGAACTGTATGAAGTCTTTTGTCTCTGCTGGAGGGAAGGTGGAGTCCCACAGGACATGAAGGACGCAAACATCGTCACATTGTACAAGAACAAAGGCGACAGGGGTGACTGCAATAACTACCGTGGCATCTCTCTTCTTAGCGTTGTAGGGAAGCTGCTTGCCCGTGTTGTGCTGAAGAGGCTCCAGGTTCTTGCAGACAGAGTCTATCCAGAATCACAGTGTGGATTCCGAGCTAATAGATCCACCACTGACATGGTATTCTCCCTCCGACAGCTGCAGGAGAAATGCAGGGAACAACAACAGCCACTCTTAGTGGCCTTCATAGACCTTACAAAAGCATTTGACTTGGTTAGCAGGGATGGCCTTTTTAAAATACTTCCCAAGATTGGATGTCCACCCCGTCTCCTTAACATCATCAGATCCTTCCATGAGGGAATGAAAGGCACTGTAGTTTTTGACGGCTCAGCATCAGACCCCTTTGACATCCGAAGCGGAGTGAAACAGGGCTGTGTCCTTGCACCAACACTTTTTGGGATCTTTTTTGCTGTCATGCTGAAGCATGCCTTTGGAACTGCAACCGAGGGTGTCTATCTCCGGACTAGATCAGATGGAAAGCTCTTTAATCTCTCTAGATTGAGAGCGAAGACCAAAGTCCAACTGAAATGCATGCGGGACTTCCTCTTCGCAGATGATGCAGCCATTGTTGCCCACTCTGCTGAAGACCTCCAACAACTCATAAATCGATTCAGCAAGGCCTGCCAAGACTTTGGACTAACAATCAGCCTGAAGAAAACACAAGTCATGGGCCAGGGTGTGGACTCACCTCCTTCTATTACCATCTCCACACAAGAATTGGAGGTTGTTCATGACTTTGTGTACCTTGGCTCAACCATCTCTGACACCCTGTCTCTGGATGTTGAGCTGGACAAACGCATTGGCAAAGCAGCTACCATGTTCTCTAGACTCACAAAGAGAGTATGGCTCAATAAGAAGCTGACTACACATACGAAGATCCAGGTCTATAGAGCCTGTGTCCTAAGCACACTCCTGTACTGTAGTGAGTCCTGGACCATTTGTGCACGGCAGGAGAGGAAGCTAAACACCTTCCATATGCGTTGTCTCCGACGGATTTTTGGTATCACCTGGCAGGACAAAGTTCCAAACAGAGTAGTCCTAGAACGAGCTGGAATTTTCAGCATGAACACATTACTGAAACAGCGACGTCTACGTTGGCTTGGGCACGTCGTGAGAATGGCTGATGGTCGGATTCCAAAGGATCTCCTGTATGGAGAATTAGTGCAGGGAAACCGTCCCAGAGGGAGACCACAGCTGCGATACAAGGATATCTGCAAGCGAGATCTGAAGGCCTTAGGAATGGACCTCAACAGATGGGAAACCCTGACATCTGAGCGTTCAGCCTGGAGGCAGGCATTGCATCACGGCCTCTCCCAATTCGAAGAGACCCTTGCCCAGCAGGCTGAGGCAAAGAGGAAGTCACAAAAGCAGCAAAACCAGGGAGCTGGACAGGGGACAAATTGGATTTGTCATCAGTGTGGAAGAGACTGTCATTCTCGAATCGGCCTCCTCAGCCACACTAGACGCTGCTCCAAGTCCTCCATACAGAGCACGATACCATAGTCTTTCGAGACTGAAGGATGCCTAACTAACTAACTAACTAATGTTCAGATTTATATTTTTTAAATGTTTATAAGACTGTTATCCTTGTTACTAATTGACTAACCTTTGCAATCAAGGCCACTTCAAGAAAGACCTTTGAAGACTGTGTGACTGTCAAGATATACAGGTAATGGGAGGTTCAGTTGGAAGACCAGAAGCAATCAACTACCATTCCTGCTCTGTGAGGTCCAGTAACAAACATGAGCTGAAGTTATTTTAATTCTCAGCCATTCTGGTTGCCAGGGCCTATTTAGCAGTACCCAATAATTAACATGCAAATACATCATTCTTAAGTATTTTTTAAAACAACTTCTAAATTTCAGCCTACGTTTTATTAACTGCTGTCCTGAACATTCCTAGCATTATTAGAAGAGTTTGTGGATATTTGAAGAATAATGAGATTTATATTATATTATATTATATTATATTATATTATATTATATTATATTATATTATATTATATTATATTATATTATATTATATTGATGAGCAAAAGTATCCAGCTGCTAACTTATATACCAAACTCTTCAAGCAAACTTAAGCAGCCATCAGAGATGGACGCATCATGTTCACCTCACAAACCATGGCTGTAAAGACTAGATATGGCCACCATCATGATATGCTCCTTCAGCCTTCTGTGGGATACATCTGCCCAGTCTATGCAGAGGCTTGGATCTATAACTCTTCTCTTTAGTCAACTCCTCACCACACATCTAAGCTTCAAACAGTATAGACTGCAAATATGTGTGAAGGTTTGGGGAATCATCTGGGGTGCTAAATCCTACAAATAGAAGGAAACATTTGAATTAATGCATTCTAAAACTGAAATGGCCCTGGGATGTGCACCCCTAAGCCTCCATTAAAAACCAGATGGCTGGTTTCATGGACTTGCCTTAGGCAGACACAAAATCATGTTTGTTTCTAAAGATATGAGCCTACCCGGCAGTTAAGATCTAGCCAAGGGGCCCTTTTGAAAGAGCCATGCCTCAAGGAGGTAAGAGGGATGGCTTGTAGACAAAGGGCCTTCTCGGCAGCTGCCCCCAGACTATGGAATGCCCTCCCAAGGGAGATTTGTCTGGCGCCGACACTGATGACATTTCGGCGCCAAGTCAAAACCTTCCTGGTCCAGAAGGCTTTGAATTGAAATAACATCAACTGTGGGTCCTGATGATGGCAATTTTAATTGTATTTTAATTGTATTTTAATCATTTTATGTTTTATTGTATTGAACTTTAATTGTTGTGAGCCGCCCAGAGACTTCGGCATAGAAATTAAATAAATAAATAAATAAATAAATAAATAAATAAATAAATAAATAAATAAATAAATAAATAAATAAATAAATAAAATATTCTATTGTTCGTATGACCCATGGAGGCTTTCAGTCCCATAAGGTTATTGTGGGTGTGATCAGACAGCTGCAAAGGTATGTGCCTGATTGCACCAGAAAAGTTTGCTTTATTGAGAGTGATCTCCCTAAAAGTGACCTGTCTCTCTGTTGGGGAATCGCTTCAGCCTGGCTCCAAATTTTCCATCTTGGGGACAGTTTGGGACTGGCTGGAACAGTGGTCCAGACTGCAATCTATTTCCCCATGTAATCACACACTAACAACAACAACAACAGCAGCAGCAGCAGCAGCAGCAGGAGCAGCAAAACAAGCCTTATCGATAGCACGAGAATAAAGAGCTGTTCGTTTTCACAAACACAATGGTATGTCTGTATTGTAGAGGTGCGATTGAGGAATATGCTCATGTTTGAAATATCAGACTTTAAAGAAATTCCATGATTAAGTCTTGAAGACCAACCACACAAAAAGCAAACTATGTTATCTGTAATGACTCCTTCTGCCCTTAGAAATACTTAAACAAATAAAATGAAACACACCAGAGAATCCTCAGTTCCTGCTGCAATAGTCCTCCTGCAGCAGCTTCTGTGAACTCAGTCTTACCTGCACTACAGGGGCTGATATGCATTTTGATTCAAGATCGCCAATATCAACCCTTGAAATCGATGAATACTGACTACTCAACGGCATGTGTGCAGGATTGATTGTGATAGATATGAGAAAACAGCATCAGCTCTTCATGCTGTCAACACTGATGTATTTTGCACTCCGGTGCCCTCCTAAGTTCAAAGGATATAGAGAAACATCAACTTCAGACAGATGAGATTTCTCTCACTTTCTTGCAAGTCAAATCTAACCAAAAAAGCACAGTTTTCTCAACAGTTAGTACTGTAGTATGGTTTCTCTCTCTGAAGTGCCACCTGTTTCACATAAATCCCTTTTAGGTCTACTGAATGCTGACACACAAAAAAGTTTATGATAAGGGAATTTCCAACCATGAATCAATATATATTGGTAATATTGGGTAGACTTAATCTCTCTCCCTCTATTCTCTCTACAATGTTCAGAGCTTTGACTCATACTTAAGTTATAAGTTTGACAAGACTCAATAATAAATAATATAATAAATTACAGTTTTTAACATGCAAACAGTGTTTGTTTGTTAGTTTAGTGTGAAAGAAGGGAGATGGTAACCAAAATTTCTCAGGATCATGGTCTCCTTTTAAGAGCTTTTGGAATATATAATAGTACTGGAAACTGATTTCTTAAAAGTATGTTTATTTATTCTTAAGCACTTCTTTAGTAATCTATCTATCTATTTCTATGCTGCCCTTTATTTCAAAATTTCCACATTTCCTCACAACAGTAATGTAAAACTTAGCAGGAAAGGCAATGATGGACAGGATCGAGGGCTCTCAAAGTGAAGTAGGGGGTTGCTTGCTTGGAAAGACTCTGGGAACAGAAAGGTCTTGCAAACATAATCAGGGCAAAGGCTGCCAACACAAAATAAAGTCACAACATGGAAATTAAATATATGAATGTTATGAATTGAAATAAAAGGAGTGGTGTTGTTGCTGCAATCATACCATGCTAGGTATGGACTTTAGCAACTATTGTTTGGGATTAGCCACTGTTCAATAATGCAACGGTCCCCGTTTCTTTATTGTCTCTTTCATCCCTCTCCATCCTCTGTTTTCTCCCTGCACACACTGTATATATGTCTCTTGCTCTGAATAACACTTCGATGCATCTGATAAAGCAGACTTTGGTCCATAAAAGCTTACTGCATAATAAATGTTTTTAAGGTGCCACTGGTATCTGTTGTTGCTACACCTCTTCACCATGGAGCTTTCCAGTAATTTCCCCATTCTTATTGTAAATTGTAGAGTCTTATCTCTACGGTAAAAAATTACAACAGTTTAATATTAGAAAATCTTGGGATTTGTAGGGTGTTTTTTGAGGTACTTAGAACTCTGTGCTAGGGAGAACTCTTGCACCATCCTGAATTACAGTAGGGGTAGATCACTATACCAAAATTCCCATAATCCCATATAATGGAGCCAGGAGAGTTAAAGTGATATAAACATGTTATGCAGATAACACTGATAAAACCGAATAATTTGGCTTTTAAAAAACCTTCATATTTCTATGTCCAGATTCTGGGGCTATAAACCTTCATCCTTATTATATCATCTTAGTCAGTAGCAAAGGTTGTTTCTCTTTAAATAATAATTTGTTGTCATGTGTCTTCAAGTCACCTTCAGCTCAAGGTGACCTCATGAATGAGCTATTTCCAAAATGCCTTCTCCTCAACAGCTCTGCTCAGGCCCTGCAAACTCAGGCCTGTGGTTTCATCCATGGAATCAATTGATCTCATACAGTATTTGGTCTTCGTCTTTTCCTGCTGCCTTTAACTTTTCCCACCACTGTTGTCTTTTCCAGAGGATCTTGCCTTCTCATGATGTGGCCAAAGTACGACAATCCCAGTTTTGTCATTTTTTGCCTCCGGAGACAATTCAGGCTTGGTTTGCTCTAGGACCCACTCATTCATCTTTCTGGCAGTCTAAGCAATTGATAAAGCTCTCCTTCGAGAACCATATTTCAAATGAATAATTTTATTTTCCTGTCAGCCAGCTTCACAGCCAGCTTTCACATGCGTACATAGTGATTGGAAATATGAGCGTGGATGATCTTGACCTTGGTCTCCAGTGACATATCCTTACACTTCATGATCTTTTCTAGTCCCTTCATTGCTGCCCTTCCAACTCTCAGCTTTCTTCTGATTTCTTGGCTGGAGTCTCTATTTGTATTAATGATTGAACCAAGTATACAAAATATTTAACACAGGCAGATCTTCTTCTGAAATTGTAGCAACTTTATTCATGCATTACATGTATGTAGGACACTCAGAGGATGGAGACATTGGGGCCCCAACAATTATTCCTGTCAGAGCAGCATGTGTCTGGTCTAAAGTCTATTCCCCGATAACAATACATTGAGCATAAACATCTCAAAATGAACCACTACTTGTAAGCATGCCAGACATTTGATCCTTCTTTTACACACATGTGTCCTCTTGTGGACAAAGAAATGATGTTAGGTGAAAAACTACAAGGAAACTTTTTCCCCCTGAGTCAGTGAAAAGACAGTTTTTCTCTATGCAAAGCATTCCATTTTTTGGAAGTTCCACCTGCAGTTTGAATGTTTAAGCACACGTTTAACTTACTCAATCACCTAAATAAATGTTACAATAAGACAGAAGCAGAAACGACAGGAAGGATAGCAACAGGAAAGACAAGCATCCTTCCTGCTTAGAATGTGTATTTCAACGGCTTCATGGAATCTAACTACAATACTGTTGCTGCTGAGATTAATGCTATCACACAACTCACCCATGTTTATATAAGACTTCTGTTTGCTACCTTCCCATCTATGCTATAAGAAAACAGATGTCTGCATTTTACATTACGCACTTAAGTACATTTACAGGTTGACAACAAAGACTTTGCTTAGCAGAGCAGCCTTGTGAAGATGAGAGACTGAAGGGCTCCATTTCAAGAAAGAGATTCCTGTTGTTTCATGTTGGCAGTTTGAACAGTGTTTCTTTAAGGTTACCATATAATGATAATATCAGATCTACTACTTTAGTTTGAGTGAGTTTTGCACCTGTTGCCTTAACCATATGCTCTTGTTTGACATCTCCCTTATCAATAAAAAAAACCTTTAAAGGCTACCTTGCATATGAGACATATTCTTTCAATGAATTGCCTATTGAGAATATAGTTACCTAGCTAGCCATTTAGAATAGGCAAAATAATGCTAAAACTTGATCTGACTAGCTCAGTCATTTCAGATGCCTGAAATGCAAGATGCACATTTTACTAGAAAGATTATCCTGATTCAACAAGTGTCCAAAATCTCCAGTGATTATATTTTCCTGACTGCATTTGACATGCACTATGTTGAAGAACACCAAGGAGATGCATGGCATTTGCAAATATATATAGTGGCATACACTTTCAAGCATTACTTTAATCTGATGCACTTAAGTGTTACCCTGATCTACACGACTATATAAGGCACTTAGTTGGAGAGGAGATTGTAAGGAAGGAGATCAGGAGGAAATGGAACACAAAAAACAATGGATGATGGCAAATGTTTTATTGACAGTGGCCCGACTATATAAAGCACTTAGTTGGAGAGGAGATTGTAAGGAAGGAGATCAGGAGGAAATGGAACACAAAAAACAATGGATGATGGCAAATGTTTTATTGACAGTGGCCGTTCACAGGTAACAAGAGTGTCCTTGAGAATAGCATAGCCAACTGAACTTTAATAGGCATATTATATGCAGTGAAATTAAAAGTAAAAACCTTTACCTTGATTCAAGTTGTGGGTGACACTACTGGACCTCTTAATGTACTTGGATTCAGTGGTTTCAAATGGGAGTCTTCCTTTTGATTTTCCTTTGTTCAAGAATGGCCATTTTCAAGTCAGTTACAAAGAGCTTAGTTTCCTTATCCTTAGATATCTTATTACTTACATCTGCTTTGTGTTCACATATTTTCTTATCACCAGCAACTCATTTGCCAAAGAACTCAGATAGTTTTATTGCAAAATGCTAAAATAGCTGTCTTATGTGCTGTCAAGTTGGACTCAAAGAGGACATTGAAAGAAACAGAAGATAGACGATTTCACTAAAACAGTAGGAGCAGCAGAAAAAGAGCAACAATTAAAAAATTACACAGGAGAAGAAGGAAATGGGTCTCCCAACGGATTGGTGGGCAATGCTAAAATTAGAATTAAGATTTAAGAAAGATAAAATAATGGGCTTTTATAAGGGGAAGATTCAGGTGGATAAATTGTGGATTTACACTAGTGATAAGATTATAAAAAAATCTACTGTATACTTTTTTATTAGAAGATAAAGCAGTGATGATTAAATGGGTACAAGATTCTGATTATAATATAGACATTATTGGATTCTAATGTGGAATGATAATTATAGATGGATTAAATCAGTAAACCTGAGAGAAAATGTTTTAAAGATGTTCTATAGATGGCATTTCAAAACTGGCAAAAAGGGTGTTAGAGGTTAGCAACTCATGCTGAAAATGTAGTCAGTAGCCTGGGACCTTTTTAAAAACTATTTTTATTTATTTATTTATTTATTTATTTATTTATTTATTTATTTATTTATTTGCATACTTGGTGGATATGTAATCGAGTAAAATGATTTTGGAGACAGTTTAAAAAGATATTATACAAGAAATTACACAATTAAAAATAGCCTTTAAACTAGAAATGTTCTTGCTGAATATAATACCAGACATTGTTGATTTTTTTTTAAAAAAAATTAAATGTATGTTCTTGTACATATTAATAGCTACAAGGTTGATCTGGGCCCAAAAAGGGGATAGCTTGTCAGAGGCATTACGTGAGAACCCGAGAATATATGTTAAAGAAAGCTGGGAATTGTTTTATGATTGGGCCCAGAAACAAACATGAGTAGAGAATATAATATACAGTATGTTATGGGTTTTAGTATTGTAACACAGCCATGGAATCAAGATTATATTAGATATTGTATCAAAAAAAGATAAATAAAAATATTTAAGAAGTGGTTTTGCCAGTTTCACTACTCCACCCAGAATGAGTTTTTTTTTGTTTGTTTGTCTATTAAATTTCTATCCCGCCCATCTAGACCAAGGGTGTACTCTGAGCAGTTTACATGGCCAAGCAGAGTGACCACTGACCAGATGGGCAGTATATAAATTGGGGGGGAAATTAACCCAGGTCTGCTGAGCTCCAGGCCAATACTTTGGTCATCTCATGAGAAGAGAAGACTCCCTGGAAAAGACCCTGATGTTGGGAAAGTGTGAAGGCAAGAGGAGAAGGGGACGACAGAGGACGAGATGGTTGGACAGTGTCATCGAAGCTACCAACATGAATTTGACCCAACTCCGGATGGCAGTGGAAGACAGGAGGGCCTGCCGTGCCTTGGTCCATGGGGTCATGAAGAGTCGGACACAACTGAACGACTAAACAGCAACAACAAATAATTGTAAATGCTTCCCTGTGTTTATGCTTTGTTTTGTCTTGTTTTTTCCTTTCTTTCCCCCCTGTATTTGTATTCCTTTAAGTGTTATGTGTTTGTTTGTTTAACAACAACAACAACAACAACAACAACAACAACAACAACAACAACAACAACAACAACAACAACAACAACAACAACAACAACAACAACACCTAGGTCTGCTGAGTGTCAGTCGACCATTCTATCCACTGCACTACACTGGATACCCACTAACATTGCTACCCCTCCAAAACACACACACACACACACACACACACACACACACACACACACACACAGAGAGAGAGAGAGAGAGAGAGAGAGAATCCTATTGGCGTTTACATAAGGTTTGTGTAACATGTCACAGATAATTTTGGGAAATAATTGAGGTGCTGAGGCAGATCTCAGTTTCATGCCTGGTCATGCACACAGATGTGCAACTGCGATGCACCCCAATGTCTTGTCAATGAGCCACAGCAAGTTATAGAAACCTTATGTGTCAAATAGCAAATAAAATTCCAGCCTCAATTAAACCACATCTCTTTAAACACGTCATCATATTCAAGGACACGACAAAGAAATGATAAGGAACTCATCTATTATTATAAAAGAATAAACAGACAAAACTTAAAGTTAAACAAGTTCACATTCTTAACTCTTTAACATTTGATGCAATAAACTGCAGGGGAGGAACGTTCTCACAGGTCAAAATGCAAAGGGCATATCTTCTACTTATTAAAGAGCTAGAAACTTTTCATGCTCCTTTTGTAAAGACTTCAGTTTTTTCCTTCTGATGTTATGTTTTCCGCTCAACAATCAGGCCCAGAAGTTAATAGCTATGGAGAGAACCATAGATGGATACTGCTTTAGATAGTCTTAAAAACTTTGTAGTGTGAATTGATGAGAAATATATAGTAAAAGATTCAATGGATGAGACACACGGGAAATTGGATGTGGCTACTCATTCTCTGTCTTTTCAATGCAATTACACGAAAGTCTGAATTTTCACTGTACTTTGTTAGCAAGCTAATGTGTCCACAAGGCTTGTTATTTTTAGTGAGCTCATGATGTTTGACAAGCCAAAGGTCATACTAACAGCTATCCCACTGGAAATAGCTGGTCGTTAGGCAGTGTTGGAAGAGGGCCTTGATGTCTTCTGCAAATATCTGCTGGATGAGTGTCAGGGTGTCCTTTATCAGTACCTTAGTGAACAGGGATACTACATCAAAGATGATCAGTCTGTCCCCAGGGTTGGGTTTTAGGGTGCTGATCTTGCTTATCCAGTGGGATAATGAATTCTATGAACAGACAGATGGAGTGGCCATGGGCAGCCCCCTCAGGCCAGTTATAGCAAACTTCTACATGGAGCATTTTGAAAAACTGGACCTGGCTTCAGCACCCCTTGCACCCACAGTCTGGTTCTGATATGTGGGTGACACCTTTGCAATTTGGAGTCATGGTGATGAAAAATTGGAAGAATTTCTCAACCATCTCAACAGCATCCACCCAAATATACAATTCACCATGGAAAAAGAAACAGAGGGCCAACTCCTGTTCTTAGATGTCGTGGTCCTACGCAAAACTGACCTCCTACTGGGACACAAGGTCTACAGAAAACCCACCCACACAGACTGGTACCTACACAAAAACTCCAACCACCACCCACAACAAAAAAAGAGGCATAATCAAAACATTGGTAGACTGTGCAAATCGGAACTGAGAAGCTCAGTTTCTTAGCACTGAACTCAACCATCTGAATTTGACCCTACAGGCAAATGGCTACTCCAAAAATGAAATCACAAGAGCCATCAAACCAAGAAAACAACACCGAACTGAAGAAGAAAAATAGCCACCCACAAATAAAGTATTTCTGCCATACATCAAAGGGGTCACGGACCGCATGGGGAAACTTTTGAAAAAACACAACCTACAAACAGTATTCAAGCCCACCACAAAAATACAACAAATGTTATGATCAGCAAAGGACAGAAAGGACCCCCTCACCACTACAGGAGTATACCGGATACCTTGCAGTTGTGGCCAGGTACATATTGGCATCACAAAACGAAGCATCCACACCAGAATCAAAGAACATGAGAGACACTGCAGACTAAAACAACCAGAAAAATCTGCAGTAGCTGAACATGCCATGAAACAAACTGGACATGCAATTCTGTTCCAAAATACTGAAATATTGGACACCAGCAATCATCATGTCAGACTGCACAGGGAAGCCATTGAAATCCACCAGCACCAGCAAAACTTCAACGAAAAAAGAGGAAAGTGTGAAGCTCAACAAAACTTGGCTTGCAGCTCTTAAAAATACAGTGTGCAAAAGGTCAACAAAGTCTACAGGGGATCACTACACACAAAAGACCAGCTAATGACACCCATCAACCACAGGAACAGATAATCTCTTCTCCTTAGCACAACAATACACCCACAACAATACACACTAATCACCCATCTATAGAAAAAGACAAAGGCCTATCTCACAGCCATAAATACTGCACTCCCAAAACCAACTACACCAGAGCAGAGTGCTGTCCTCTGAAGATGCCAGCCACAGAGACTGGTGAAACGTTAGAAAGAACAACCTTCAGAACACGGCCAAAGAGCCCAAAAACCCACAACAACCATTAGATCCCGGTCGTGAAAGCCTTCGCAAATATATATGCTGTCACATTGATTCCAATGTACAGCAATTCATTCCAGGGTTTTATCGGTATAGAGCACTGAAAAGTGGTTTACTTCTTCTAGAGCAGGGGTTTTAAACCTGGGGGCTGCAGGAGGCAGAGTCTGGGTGAGGCTGGGCCGCATCAGATTTTCTGCCAAGTGGAGCAAGAGCCCAAGGAAGCCACCCAGGAGTTTCCTTAGCCGACAGACAGGCAGGCTGGCTGGCAGGCTGCAGTTCTGGATGGAGGGTGCACGAGATGCTGTCCTGGGAGAGAGCCGGCGAGCGAGGCAAGGCTTTTCTTTTACTCTTGACAGCAGAGGATGTGTGGGCGCTTTGGGGGGGGCAGGCAAGGCAAGGGCCGCAAGCTATCATCTGGGGGACCGCAAATGGCCCCCGGGCCTCATGTTTGAGACCCCTGTTCTAGAGGCATCCTGAAACTGTGCAGCTTGCCCAAGACTACACAGATTAACTCTTTTGTCAGGACACACAGAGGGGAATTAAACTCCCAACCTCTGGTACTGCAGCCAACTACCCAACTGACTGAGCTATGTAGCCAACTAATCTTTTGTACTTAGCAGCTCCCAATCACAATGGAGGGAATAAAAATGGAAGGAGAGCACAGATGAAGCCAGCTAGGGATGATGAAGTTTTTCTTTCAGGTACGTATTTTAAGGCTCCATTATAGCAGGGTCTGGGAGAGAGCTTCAATTAAAAATACACAGAAGGAAAGGAAAAAAAAAAAAAAACAGCCAAGCAAGTTATGGCAACAGTGACTCAAAACGGAGAACAGTAGGCTATGATCCTTTGTCTCCCTGACATGCTTGCTTTGCGTATGAAATATTAAATCATACAATTCCTCTTCCACATTCTGATGTCTCAGGATGAACTATTATACTGTAAATGTATTTTCCCTAGAACAAGTTGTTCTAGTCCAGACTAGTAAATAATATTTGTGCCATATCATTTTAATATCCCCCCCCCCCAGCCATTGCTATATTATCTTGCAAGAAGGGGGAGAGATTAACTTGAGTGAACTGCTTGTATGGACGTGAAAGGAAATGGTGGTAAGGAGCTGTTGTACTGTGCATACTGTGCATGCTTCTCTGCTGAGTTTATTCAGAACAGAAGGTTAGGCATGAATAATATGAGCTAGGTGTCGTTCCAGACCAATGTTTAATATGATCGTGCCAAAGAAAAGAGAGTGGAATCTTTGACTGATTTGTCCAAGTAACCTGGTGGTGGTGATGGATACTTCATGTTTTTGTGGGACCTGGAATTGCTGATCTAGCACATGAGATCACTGCAATCCATGTGGAAAAAGATGGAGTCTCTACCAATTCAATCAGCAGAGATGGGAAGCTGAAACTCCATTAGAGCTGAAATTGAACAGCAGACTATAGTATCACAGTGATGTGGAAGGAAGGGTGGCCAATGTCCATGGATTTAGGGACCAAATTTCTTTTCCCCAAAGCCATGAGGTGGGCTTTTCCTCTGAGACTGTTGAATACTAGTGATATACTGGTAATGAAGCAAAGACATGTTTCTTGATTGATTAAGGAGTGCACATTTTGTTTTAAAGCACAACTATACTTCCAGAAACATTCTAGAAACATGATTATGCATTGGGGGGAAAAATTCACATTTCCCATGTTCGTAAGAGGAAGTGCAGCTTCTCTGCAGCCCTAACCCAAGCACCTAATTTGGAAGTGCTGGAATGATTTTTGTGTTGATATGGCCTACAAAATTGGCAGGGAGCCTGTACATTGCCAATCCCAGGCCTAAAGAGAAACAGAAATTGAAATATATAGACTTTAGATGATGATACATCAAAAAAAGCTGGTACTGCAAAGGATAATGGCATTAAAAAAAGATAAGCTGTATATACAGAAGACAAAGCAGAACATTTGGAGGGATCAAGATTTCACAACAAATGTCTTAAATAAGCCTTTGAATCATAAGAATTCACAAGAGTAGAGAGGAAGGGGGAAAAATGTTAATCTGAAATGTTCCATATGCCTTTGGTGCTTAAGCATAAAAAGATGGATTTCTAAAGATAGCCAAGGTCATGCTTCACCATAGTATGGGTCCAAAAGCATATGCTTTAACTCTAGGGTCTGCCTGTTATAGTTACTTTAGCCTTCAAACCTAATCTCCACATTGATGTCACTTCCATTTCTCTTTTCTGGCATATTTCATATATTAACAAGGCAAACAAACTGTTGTACACTGGGATTTTGTTTATTATAAGGGGGAAAGGATGCTACAGCTAGAGATGGGCCTTTCATGTTTGAATGAAAGGAAACACACACACACAATCTCTCTTTTTTCATTTTTGTGTTCTTTTGTTGATTCCTGATTTTTGTTGAGCCTTTGCAACACAAATGATCCATGTTAATAACAGACCTGCGTACAGTATTTTGGTGAGTTTGCAGGGGACTGTTTTGTGTTGTTATTTTTGTTGTTGTTTGCTTTAGTAGTTGTGCCAGGATTTGGGTCAGTGCCTGTCTTCTTTGCCTTTTTTTTCTATTTCTATTTTCCGGGCCTAGAAGATCTTTTGTGTTGTGTGGGCACCACTGCCTTGGAACTCATACCGTTGAGTTTTTTTCCTCTGATTTTTGGACACTTTAATGTTTTTTGAATTATTTGGTGAATGAGTGATGTACATTTTTGCTTTATGTGTAGGATTTACGGGGGAATATCTTGGCTGGAGGAACATCTTTGTTTGGCTTCTGATAGTGGTATGCATGCACTGGGGGAGGACATTGCCAGAGGCTTTCTCTATAAAGTACTCGTTATGTACATCTGATGATGACTTTATCTTTCTCATTTGCTGTTCCCCATTTTTTAAGTAGTTGCCTTACCTCTATGTGAGTGTGTGTGCTTTTTTGGGGGGGCATTGTTTGTTTGTTTGTTTGTTTTGTTTTGAGGGGTTCTCTGGTCCCAGGAAACATGGAATCCAGAATGGTAGAACGTAAAAGAGGCTTTCCCTTTTGGGTTAAGCAAAAGGACCAGTTTGTGTAAAACATGAAAACAAAAGAGCCCAAGATGAAAGAAACATGAAACATTTTGTTGTACACATCCTAACTATAGCAAACTGGCCCAGTCATGATGGACCCTGGCATTCCTGCACCCTCCCAGTGCACATGCTGGCATGCCTGCAGTTTCTCCAACTATCAGTTATTGATTCCTGGATCATCATGGGCCTCTGAGCTGTGGCCACTCCTAGTGCTACTGAGCTTTGGTGTGACTTTATGGATGGTCCATAAACATATAATCTACTTTAACCAGAGATGGAAACAGCTAGTCAGAAGTTCATGGGTCCTGAATTGATAAAAGAGATCAGGTAAGAAAGAAAGAAAGAACAAACTAGTTTGAGATGAAGGCCCCAGCTCCATCCATCTGAGCAGTATTATGCAAGAGATTTCTAATCCAGTACTGGGAATCATGCACCCAATTCTTCAGTGTGGGATGCCGAGACCTTTTGCCAGGAACCACATCTGTAGCGTTCTTTGGGCCGTTTGGCTTTTGATTCAGTGTGGAACAAATGAATGGAGACCTGCTTCACCACATAAATAGCCTGCAATGGATCAAAAGTACTTGGTACCAATAGCTCCTGCATAAATGTGCATTAATTTCTTGACTTTAGCAATAATAATGGCCTCAATCCTCTCATTTAGTTACACTGACATACTGTAGCACAAGTAGTGTAACTTTTGGAGGTGAATTGCCCCAAGTAAATAAATCACTGTAGACAATCTCAGTTGCATACAGAGTTCTACAATTAAGCATGTAGCTGATAATGTCTGATTTCTTAGTTTGGATCAATTTGCCTCCAAATATTACACCATGCATGTAGCTACGCAAGAGGATTTTGGCCAAAATTTGACAGTTTGTTGTACTTCTGTTTCTGGAGCTATGAAATAAGAGAGAAGGATTAACATAATAAAATGGCACGTAACAGTCACTGACAAATCAATGCCAATAAAAATTTCATTCCAGCTGGAGCTGCATATGCACGTGATTTATGAAATGTTGTGGGTGTACAACGACCATTTTTATATCATCTGTATCTTGGATGCAGTGAACACGTTTTATTTGTGCTTTTATACAAACCCCGTCAATTTAAAACTCAACATGCTATTTGGCTATAAGATCAAAATGGCATCTGAAACCAATAAAACTGAAATTTTTATCCTTTTTCACAGCCAGTTATTACATATTATTGTTTGAATGTGTTTTATATATTTTGTAAAATCTATACCATACCCCAATTTTGGCATTTGAAGGATTTTTTTTTTATTTCAGCTAATTTCCTTTAGAATAATTGCTCCTTATCTCACTGACACGGAAACGTTAACAAGATGTTCCAGTTATTTACTAACTGAACAGTTTTCCCCATTAAAGGCTAATTTTCATTGCATCCTTATGGGTTATGAGTAACAACAGACCTTTTATTCAGTAATTCAGGGGATGACGTTCCCTCACTCCTGTGGTTAATAGAGAATAATATTAAGATCTAGTAGTGGAAACATAAGCATTTTTACTTAGAAGTAAGTATTTAGTGGGGCTTATTCTTAAGAAAGTTGTCCACAGAATTGTGTCCTGTATATACAGCTTTTCATTGAACTAGGGATATACTGTATTCAGTCGATACTTGGCGGAACGCCTTCTCCCACCAAGATCTACCTGGATCACCCGCGCGAGCCAGGAGGTGAGGCTGGGGAGCCTCACGCCGAGGGAGGCCCGGAGGGAAAAGACTCGAAACCGGGCCTTCTCAGCGGTGGCTCCTCGCCTCTGGAACAATCTCCCTCCTGAGGTTTGCGCGGCCCCTATGCTGGGTACATTCAAAATCCAACTAAAAACATGGCTTTATGTCCAGGCCTTCCCTCCTGCCAGCATTTAAGTTAATTTAATTTATTTAATTTAACTTTTTCTTTTTCTTATCTATCATTTATTATTTTTAGCATGTTTGTTAATAATGGATGTTCATGGATTCATATTGTTTTAATTGTATTTGTTCTGTTGTCAGCCGCTCAGAGTGGTATAATTATACCAGATGGGTGGAATATAAATCAAATAAATAAATAAATAGTTGAAGACTATGGAACAACAAATCAGCTTGAATGTATATGTCAAGTGCAAAAAGAAAACTTGTTTTCTTTTTTATTCTACTATAAAAGGGCAATAGTGTACTGCTGAATGAAACACAAATCTTTGAATGTACACATTTTTTCTCATGCATGCAGTTTTCTCACAGTGCGTTGGATAGGCCATGATTTGAGATATAGATATAGGTAGCATGGGTATCTTTGGTATAATAAAATGGAAGTAAATGTTGATTTTAATAACTATTATATACAGCAACCTATTTTAAGGATCTGGAACCTTTTCTCAACTAAAATGCCACTATGAGAATCCTCACATGAGGCATTGTTTAAAAGGCAAATGATGTACAAAAATATTTTAAAATTAGAAGATGAAGTCAAGAGAAGATTTAGTGGAGGATGGATGCATTTGTCAGTGGTTTTCATATACAGTGGTACCTCGCAAGACGATTATGTCGCAAAATGGTTTTTTGCTAGACGTTGACTTTTTGCGATCGCTATAGCGATTCGCAAGACAGTTTTTCCTATGGGGGATTTCACTGGACGGTGATTTCGTCCGTGCTTCGCAGACCGTTTTTTTGCAAAAGTACGATTTTTACAGCTGATCGGCGGCTTCGCAAAATGGCTTCCCTATGGGCGATCTTCGCAAAACAGGTGTTTTCAGGACTGATGCTTCACAAGACAGCGATTTAAACAGCTGATCGGCACTTCACAAAATGGCTTCCCTATGGGCGATTTTCCCTGGACGACGACTATTTTCCCCCATTGGAACGCATTAAACGGGTTTCAATGCATTCCAATGGGGAAACACTTTTCGCTAGATAATGTTTTCACAAGACAGCGATTTCAATGGATTGGATTAACATCGTCTAGCGAGGCACCACTGTATACAATTATCAGAAAAATTTAAAGCAGGTAGCAAAATGTCTGAATTTCAGGAACAAAAGACTACATTTGAAAACAACTTATGTAACAATGAAGACCATTTGATCTCTAAGATGTATAAAATGATTTTGAAATTTTATACAGAGGAAGAACAAGTTAAATAATGTATGGTTAAATGGGCACAACATTTTAGATATAATATCCAAGTGAAACAATGGGAGGGGATGTGGCAGTATGGATTGAAATTTACAATAAGTTATTATCTTAAAGAAAAACTTTAAAGAAAAACATAAAATGATATATAGATGGTATTTGACAAAAAAAGCTTTGACTAAAATTGTGCTGGAAATGCCAAGAAAAAGAAGGTTCATTGTACTATATGTGGTGGGCATGTAAAATACCTAAAAATTTCTGGAAGTCAGTTCACAAAACAATGCAAAAGATAATGAAAGTCAATCTGCAATTGAAACCATAACTGTTTCTTCGGAGTGTAGTAGACAATCAGGTGGAAAAGAATAAAGCAACACTTATGAGATGTAAAACAACAGCAGCAAGACTTTTTATGGGCAATATTGAAAAGTGAAGCAAGCACCTACAATAGAAAATTGGCTACTTAAGATGTTAGAAATGGCTCAAATGGCAAAACTTTCAGACCTGAAAAAGGGTAAAGCATTAATGAACTTTAAAACAATCTGGAAACCTTTACTGGACTTTTTGCTAGACAGGGGGGAAAAGCAAACTAATGACATACAGTTTTTAATTTTAGAGTCTTGGATAAGATATATAAACAAAGAGACTTTTAAACCTTGGGTGTGGACATTCATTTATAACATAAGTACTGAGATGATTATTAGAAATAAGTGAAGAAGTAATTGTAAGAATGATTAACAAATTATGAAAAGATCTAAAATGTGACAGAGTGAAGAAATGGTAATAATGGTCTGCCACCCTTTTTTATCTCTTCCTCATGTAAAATTCAGTAAAATGCAGTTTAAAAAAAGAAGTGACTCATTCCAAGTGACTCTTTCCTCTATTCTCAAACATCAGATTAGAAATGGAAGTGGTGGCAGATATTCTTTAATAAACACTTTTTAGACTACAAAATGTTATTTTCTTGTAAGTCAGTTGTAACAGCCTGTGTAGCGTAGTGTAGTGCATAAAATGCTGGACTAGGACTCAGGAGACCTGCGTTCAAATCCCTGCTTGGCCATAGCAGCTCATTGAAAGGGGGCCATGGTATAATCACCTCTTTAGTATCTCACATGCCTTGACAACCCTACTAGGATTGCCGTAAGTTTGAAGCAACTTGACAGCACACAACACATATACTTATACAATTACTTTGTTGCCATTAAAAAAGAAACACACTGTATCCTACCCCATGACAATTAACAAAAATTTTGTACTGACGGAAGAGAAATATAATAGTTGTTCATATTACCTAAATTCTCTGGCAGAGATCTTTACCTGATCCTTTTGAGAGATCAAAGAATAAACTTAGGAACTTCTATAATGTACTGCATGTAATGAAAATGTCTGTGTCGCTGCCTTGGATTTATACATAAAGCTGACCATGACCTCTTGATTACTAAGGAAATCCTTTTAACAACTTTAGTGTTCTGAAAGCATGAAACAAATTATATTTGTTTCATTTAGCTTTAGATGTTTGCCAACTGGAAGGGTTGTGAAACCCTAAAAAAAAAATCAAGCCAGTTTATTTTACATCTAGCATACTGATGGCCACCTTTTTCACTAGAAGGATGCTAATGTGATTTAAATACTGTATTATTAAGAGCTTTAAAGCCTTGTTCTCAATACAGAAGTTTATGGCAAAACCTAGCAGACTGGTGCCAATTTCCTATAAATATTTACCTTGTATTTATTTCTTTAAAAACTTTGTGTCTCTCGTGGTTATCACTCAATGAGTGAAATCATGTTGACGAGCCCCATATCCTCAGCACAAGAATGGTGGTGGCAGAAGCACCACATTGCTTCTGATTTAAGGCTTCCTTTGATGATTTTGGCATGCACGCAACTCCACTGCAAAACAGTGTAACAGGATTTCAGCCTGTGCGTGCTAAATGTTTAAATATTCTTCAGTGTTCATGGTCATTATGTATGTGAAGAACCAATGTAGCTTTTTAATTATTTTTATTAAGGAACTATAAACAAATGAAAATGTGTATTTGCATTCACTATGTGGCTGTGGTAAATATCAAAATATTTTAGTATTTAACAGATACATTTATACTTTTGTTAGCTTCTGTTCTTTGAGTTTAGTGCTCCAAATAAAATGTATGAAATAAATGATGAATTATATAAAGAAAGTATGTATCAATGTATTCTCAAAGGCTTTCATGGCTGGGATCTGATGGTTGTTGTTGGCTTTTTGGGCTCCTTGGCCATGTTCTGAAGGTTGTTCTTCCTAATGTTTCACCAGTCTCTGTGGCCGTCATCTTCAGAGGACAGGAGTTAGAACTTAAGACACAGTTCTGACTCCTGTCATCTGAAGATGCCGGCCACAGAGACTGGCGAAACGCTAGGAAGAATAACCTTCAGAACACGGCCAAAGAGCCTGAAAAACCCACAATAACCATCAATGTATGTATCCATTACAGGATACATACATTCTTGCTTAAAACTCTGGCATGGCCACTAATTTGCTTTGCAGTTTTTTGGCACATAGTCTCACTGTATATGTGCATTTCATACATATTAATATATATAACCTCAATCTTTTTCTTTTCTAAACAGTGAGGAGTTTACCTTGAGCCAATCGAACCTGCCAAAACATAGCTTAATTTCACACAGAAAACTCCCTTGCCTCTTTTCAGTAATGGATCCTGTCCAAATCGCCATTCTTCAGTAACAAAAATGTGCCAGGATTTGTTGGCAAAGCAGTAAAATCAGCATGGGTTTGTCTAACAGCACACACATTTTCTTAAAAACAGGCCCATTACATTACAAGCATGTTAAAAGCACATGTTTTTGCAACAGCTCCTCTGAGGATGGCTTTTTTGTTGTTCTGTCATTTACTAATACCATGAGAGTTAGAACTGGCTTTACACTACACACAAGCATCTTTAGATTCATGGTCCTTAATATATGAGGCAGACGTTGCAGAGCTGCCTAGCAACAAATATAACTGGACCACAGGACTTGGGAGTTCAGCTGGCTACAGTGACGACCCACAAATAACTAGGAGAGTGGTTAGGTTTCTGGGAGACCACCCAAAGCTCTTCTTACTTACTTCTTCCTCATGTAAACTAGTGATCTATCAACAGGCAGTTTCCAAAGTATTTCTGCTGGGACTTACTGTCAGAATTACTTTATGGAAAGGGCTTTCTTCATAACCCCAGGTTCGTATGAGGCTTAACATAAATGCCCTTACCTAAACACCATCTAGCCTGGTTTCCTCTGTTAAAGCAGTTTTTGCCATATTGCCACATTGGTACTGATTATTCTTGCCAAATCCCTGGAATGCTCACCAGCATTGAACTACTTTGATGATGCATCATAGCTAGCTCATGACTAGGGTAACAGGGTGCAAACTCCCCCACACACACATTTTAGGGTCATTCATCCTCAGTACAGTAGGAATTGCCACATTGAACTGGACCCATATTTACATAGCACTCAGTTATGACTATTCTCATAGTCATGTATTCAAGAGTGTGAAGCTCATAGCCTCTCATTTTCAGTGAGAAATGGGAGCGAGGTGGAGGTGCAATCCCTTTTTTCTTTCTCACAGTAGAAGGGATCCTCTGGAATTACTCTCTAGTGTTTGATAACATTTTTTAATATCGCAGTGTTCATAGCCTTCCTTTTCACATCTATAAATGCATTTCAATTCAAGTATCTCATTTGTGAAATTATAAGAATTTATAGAAACTTTGTTATAGGAACTTTCATTGGATTTCTCAGAAGCTCTGTGTTCATTATTTTTCTGGAAGAAACACCCAGCTGAGCTGGACTATTGCAAATTCTGCATTGAAGAGTAGAATCTATTTTTTTAAAATGCAGGATTCACACCCAAACACCCAAAAAGGCAGAACACATACCCACTTGTGCTGGTTTGTTACCATTCCTGTGAAGAACGGCATCTTCCTTGCATAGGATTTATTGTAAAGAGCATTAAGTTGGAAAGCATTAAGCAGCTCCGTGTTTAAAACAACAGGGGTGGGGGTGGAGTGAGACCTTATTTTCATGGAAAAGCCTGAAAACTTGATGGAGAATTTTGGCACATTAAGAAACGGAAAATCACTGAGTATGAGAAATATTTTGAGTATACATCATATTCCTTCTCCATTTGGACTCTTGTCAGCCACAATCTTGTAGAGGTATGCACAGTTTGGATGAGCTACAGCTAGTCAGAAGAAAAGAGCTGATGGAAAGATGCAATATTTCTTATTTCTGTTCTTCACCTTGCATGAATTATTGAGAATTTCCACATTTTTAGAAGGGTTTTTTAAAAGAGTTTATGACAAGCAGAAAGAATAATGAATATAAACCTATGATGAAGCCATCTGCAATAACTGATATGTGGTAATATGATGCTCTTCATCCCAGAGTATCATCATACTTTGTTCAGATACCATGATGTCAGCATGGAATTTTTTTTTTCATAGCCAATGAACTTGAGCAATGTTCTGCTTTCTAGTACCATGGGTATGGTACATTTCAGAAATGAGATACTTGAAATGCATTTATAGATGTGAAAAGAAAGGCTATGGATGCCATATTAAAAATGTTAAACATAAGAGAATAATTCCAGAGCATCCTGTCTACTGCAGAGTAATTTCAGAAGAAAAATTAATTATTGAGAACAAACTTCATTTGAGTGATGTTGGTATCTATGTACACATATCAGATACACAAAATCAGTAACAGGATTCTTTAAAATTGAGTAAATGAGTAAAATTGATCAAGGTAACAGATTTATTGTGCATGAGTTTGGGATTCAAGGTAGGCATGAGTTTGAGATTCAAGGGAAAATGTCCAATATTTGTAAAATGGGAAAAGATTAATGTTTGTAACTCTGGCAGACAGCCCACACGTCACTCCTGTCAGTCATTTTAGAGCTCCAGTACAGGAGCCTATGACAGGACAGGAGGGGTGGAGTCAAGAAAACTGGGAGTGTCAGAGAGGCAGTTAGAGTGTGACAGAGAGAGAGAGTTAGGGAAAAGATGGTGAAGCATTTAGATAGAGAGAAGACTGTAAAGTGTTTAGACAGGATAATGGACAGTTGATGTTTTAGAAAATATTAGAGTTAAAAGGAACTAGACGTACAAAAACTGGCATAATATATCGAGATCTCGATTAAAGAAAATGAATACAAGCAATAGTACATGTACAGTGGTACCTTGTTTAATGACGTTAATTCGTTCCAGCGAAATCACTGTAGAATGAAAATGTCATAAAGCGAAAATAAAAAACCCATTGAAACACATTGAAAACCGTTCAATGTGTTCCAATGGGCTAAAAACTCACCGTCCAGCAAAGATCCTCCATACGGCGGCCATTTTCGGTGCCTGTATAGCAAGGAATCTGTCCCTAAGCACAGCGGGGAGTCATTTTAAGCACCTGGTGGCCATTTTGAAAACCCGACGATCAGCTGTTTTTGATCGTCATAAAGCGAAAATCGGTTCCCGAAGCAGGGAACTGATCATCGCTAAGCGAAATTCCCCCATTTAGACCATTGTTTTGCGATCGCAAAAGCGATCACAAAAATGTCATCATGAAGTGGATTTGTCGCAATGCGGGGTAATCGTTAAGCGGGGCACAACTGTAATCAAATCCAAGTTTATTGAATGAATGATAATAGAACATCCATGATTTTCCTTCTGTGATTCACTTATTTATCCTTAAATAAACCTTGTTTTATTTGACAGCAAGAGTGTGAGATTAATTGATATAGTGAGGATAATATCCTCCAGTGGCAGCGAAAAAGTGGAAAAGTACAAGTCATGTCCAAAGGTGAAGTTGTGTGAGAGGCAAAACACACAGGGGTCACTGGGGGTACGTGACAGTAACATTTGAATGCTTTGGCATGTGAACAGCGAGATTAGTTAAAACAGATAAAGCTGCAGTGGGAAACAGTGTGATCCCAAATATGCTTATAGCTGTATGTTATTAATTGTATTTATACCTGCCTATTCTCCACTGAGTTCCAGATGACATATATGGCTCTCCTTCTCACCACAACAGCCCTGTTAGGTAGATGTGGTTTAGAGAAAATGGCCTAAAACAACTGGGGTGTTTTAAGTCGGCTTCCTTTCCCATCATTTTCCCATGGATCTCAAAGTAACCTTTATCTTTCCACTATGTTTATCCTGTTAACAAGTCCCTGGCTCTCTCACATCCGGATGAAGTTTCCACCTGTGGCTTACAAACTGAGGAGGGAGAGATCTAGATCGCCTCAAGATCTAGAAGGTTGCCATTTGCCTGGTAACAAGCTGTCCCTGGTGCAACTGCTACATTTAAAATGACTCAGAGGCAAACTTCATTGATTCCAGAGGCATGTGGTTTTTTAGTCAATATGCAAAGGCTTGTACCTTAAATTGGATGTGCTTCCCTTAGGATCTAGCAGAGAAAGTGCTAGGCCAAAAAAGGACACTGATTTTGCATAGGAAAGGGTGGTTGATTCAATAATGAATTAAAAAGCAATAAGATAAGTCTGCAAAAACAGGTGGGGGATGGGCCAGGATCTGAATGAAACCCTGCCTACATTCTGTACTTGTTTGGAATACCCTGGTTTGCTTCTCCATCCTTTATTCAATCCCACCACCACCTTTTTAATCCCTCTCAATTGGAGGTGGGGGAAGGGTGCTCCAATATTAGGGTGACCAGCTGTCTCTTTTTAGGGGGGGCAAAACCCTCCTTTTGACGGTACCTTCCATTTGGAAGGCAGTTCAGTCCAAGTCTGATTTAAAAATAAATAAAAGTCATAGAGGGAGATGTGGGACCTAGAAGTTACCCAACTGAACAACAAATTCTGCAGTAGGCAGATAGGTCAGTTAATTGCTTTGCGATTCTGTTTATATTATGCAAATGATTTCTAAGTTTACATATAAATACAAATACATATATTTATATTTACATATAAATATAAATACAGAGCCAGTGTGGTGTGGTGGATGAAGTGAGTGATAGAATAGGATTCAGGGGGCCGAGGTTCAATTTCCCTATTGAAGATTTACTGAAGGATGGCAACCACTGTGTGAACTTCTCAAATACCTCAAAAACCCCATTACAGAGTCCATAAGTCAGAAGCAACTTGCTGGCTCATAACAAAAACCCTAGATTAGACATCTGAGGCACCGCCGTGTCCTCTTCTGTCGTCTTGCTATGCTCCATAGAGTGCCCACGGTCCTCGCCGGGAAGCATCTTCGTTTGAGCCTCTGAAGAGCTGAATGTGAGGCTGAGGAGAAAGGTGAGCTCTCCCACTCCAGGATGGAGCAAACGGAGCTCTGGGACGTTACTTTTCAGGGACAAGCCCGCCTAGAGTCCCCGAACCCGCACAGCTCCGGGAAGAAACGAAGTGCCACGGCTGCTGAGCAAACGGCGGGAGACCGTGAATGAAAGGACGGCTGCAGCCCTGCAGGAACCGGAGAAGAGAAACTGAGGGAGAAACAGTTTTCGGAAGGTCTGCCGGGGGGGGGGCGGAAGCGGCTACTCGAGAGTCCCGACAAGAAAGGCTTCTCGCCGGCTTCAGTTCGTCCCAGCCGTGAGGCGGAAAGAGTGGCCGAGTCCCCGAAGCAAATCCTACCCCCGGTCCCGCCCGGGCAGCGCCGCTATTCTCTCCCTCTCCCCCTTCCTCCGCTCCTTCTCCCGCGGGGAGGATGGAAAAGCCGCGCCGAGGCAAGCACCTTCGGGCACAAGCGCGTGCCTGGAGAGCAGAGGACTCCCCGGCGTCCGCTTTCCTCCGAGCCCTCTTTACGCGGCAGGTCGGCCGTTTCGGGGAAAGCCCAGAGGCCCGGCAAGGAGCCAGAGCCCGGGGAGCGCGTGAGAGGGGATGGGATGGCTTGGGGCGGCGGCGGCGGGGGGGGGAGAGAAAGGGAGCCACTGTGCGGCGCGCGCCTCGCTGCCTGCAAGGCTGGCGAGCCCACCCCCACCCTGGCCCTTCCCGCCGCCGCTGGGGGGGCTGGGGGGCGTGTTTTGGTGTCTGGGGCGTGGGCTGCCTCACAAACTTTGCATCCATTCACCTCTGCAAGTGCCTCTTTCTTACACCCACGTACTGTACTTGATTCCTCACGACTTTGCTCCTTTTTCTTTTACACCGTGCGCGGAAGATGGATTCAGCTACTACACAACTGTCGGGCGGCAATTGAGAAATATCCAGGGGCAATAAAGCACAGGTACGGTTCTTCCTTTCACTCTCTTTTTTGTGTGTCTCTTAAGGAACTTTTTTTTGGGGAAAGGCGATGCATTTTTTTAAAGCTAAGAACTCTTCAGAGATCACTCGCTAATCAAGAAGGATCAGTTTTACTTCACCCGCTTGAGTCCTCCAGGTGGGTTGGAGAGTACAACGTCCATTATGGCATCCCCACGCTGTGTGGGGATGATGGAAGCTGTAGTCCAAATGCATCTGGAAGACCTCTCGAAAACCCTTCATGCAACCGAAGAAGTGTATACTAGTTAACAGAAACTTGTGCCATAAGAAATTGGTGTGAATGGACTCTTCCTTCTTTTTTCTGAGGATTAACTGCAACGTTTTTTGTAAAGAGCATTACTTCATGCCAAAATGTTGTAAAATGCTGTATCTCTATAGAAAGTTTTAAACAAAAGCAAAAAAACCAGGAACCAGGCTATTTGAAATAATTTGAGCTAACTGCAATGCAAAGGGGGTGGGGGTGGGAATACAGGATATTGGTGTAATTTAATATTTTCAAAGATTACCTGAAGCCCATTACTGAATGTTCTCATTTTCCTGCACCAAGCATCCTTTTGGTCAACTCAGTTGATGTACATACAGCAGCTTCCCTGATGGCTTTAACAGCCCGCACACATGCAAGGGGAGGGGGAAATTAAATTAACAGCTGTAATCCTAAAAAGTTCCTACATGGTGACAATCATTGGCCTTGCTTGTGAAAAGCCAGTGAGAATTCTGACACCAAGCCAGAGCTCCTGTTCTGCAGTGGCTAAGAGAGGGAGCCAGGAAGTCTGTGGCTTAATTTCCTACCATGTCTCCCAAGGATATTGGGGTAACCTACATAATTATTCCTCCCTATTTATCCTCTCACCAGCTCTGTTTGGTAGGGTTAAGCTCAGAGGTAGTCATAGTCCAAAATCATCCAGTAAGCATTAGATCTGTGTAAAGCTTTGGACCTGGCTCTCCCCAGTCCTATTCTAACACTCTAACCAGCACACTGCGCTTGCTTCCATGATTGGTTGGTAAAAATTACTGAGAACTGCTGTGTTCATGCAAAAAGCATCATATAGTGCTTTGCATAAATGCCATACCTTACACTAGAAATCCAGCTTTCAGGGCTGAATTGATTCTAATTCTAAAATGTTATGGGATTAACAATGCTATGGAAAGCATAAGAAAGAAACTGAGCCACAATGTGTACCTTCCCTCACTTCCTATGTAGATAGAAGTGGTGAGTGTGGCTTTTCTTTTGGCTTTCTCACTGCCTTGGCCGTTTGAGAAGAAAAAGAGAAAAAAAAACATCCTGTTGACATGCTGCGGGGATTAATTTTTCCATTTCCAGGACTAGTGTAATTTCTGGACAGCTTCAAGGATATGTTGCCAGAAAAGGAAGGCTTGGGATGCTCTGAATCCAAAACCTTCCCCCTGACATAACCCCTTCTCCTCCATGCCATGGAGGAGGTTTCTGCCACCCCAAGTGAGACAGCCTGTGGTGGCAGATGTTCCTCTCTGCCAACTTTGAGAGGGACCTAGGGAATATCCTAAGGTCCTGAGATACCCTCACAGGGAGTGTTGAATTGTATCCTTTGTTTAATTAATAAGTGTATAGGCTACCTTATAACTGTGTTCTTGAGATTCACCAAGGCAACAGCCTATCCAAATAGTAAATGCTGGTTTTTTTATACCTCGGAGGTTTTCAAAGGCTAGGTAAGAGTGGTAGAAAACAAAGCATGGAATACTTTTTACTCCGCAAGAATATTCCAGACAGCAATAGTCACTGAAGGTGATGGTTAGGAACCTTTTGTCTTATGTTATAGAGGTTCTCTTCATCAAAGCTTGGAACAGAAGCATAGGTCAGGTTTTTCCCTCCTTTTCTCTACAGCTGTTTCTATCCTGAGTGGGGGATTCTGGGAATCTTGGTCCCAAAATTCCAGGATCTGGGAGAAAAGTAGGATAAGGTTTAACTGCTATCTCTGCAGCTGTTAGTTCTCTTAGCCAGTGCAAGCATCATCTTTTTTTTTTCTTTTTTTTTTGAGGCCTAATTCATCTGGCAAGGAAGGACTTGACGTGTTCTTTGGCAGTGACAAACTACAAGCAGATTTATGAATGCTCTAAATAATGAAACCGGCTTTATTTGGTTGTAAGGAAAGCTCAATAGTATGTCAGATTTCAAATTTTAATACCTGTCAGCATCATCCCTACCACCGTATTTACTATAACAGCAAGACGCTGTGAAGGATTTTTTTTTAAAAAAATGACACATTTTTAATAGCACAGTCTGATTTTTCAGGGGGTCCTCCTCCACTTTAGAAAGGAAGGATCTTTTTTATAGCTTTCCTTTAGGGCATTTAGAAAGACTTTAGTCTAAAGAAGTCCTAAGATCAATGATAGAAGTTTGTAATGTCATATCTTGACATGATGTTGTATTGTGTTTTATTTTCTACAGTTTCATCTGTTCACACTTGCTGAGAAATCTGTTGACTTAAGGTTGTCACCCAAGATGAAAGGAACAGGGAGAAACAGCCCTTGCTTACTAGGATTTCTGATGGGTTTCTGTTTGGCTACTCTTCCTGGCAGCTATGGCTGTCCCAAGCTCTGCGCCTGCTATGTACCTACAGAGGTACATTGCACATTTCGGTATCTTGGCACCATCCCAGATCACATTCCCCAAAATGTGGAGCGTATCAATCTAGGGTATGTTTGCACAATATTGCTCAAACTGTGTTGTCATGAAATCTGTCTCATCTACTATACTGTATTAAGATGTAATGAGAAAAAGCTCATCAGGGAAATACATTGATTCATGAAAACCTCTGCTATTGGTTCAGAAGGGATCAAAGATAACCTTCAGTAATTTCTCTTGAAGGTGGTACAGTTGCCTTTCACACAAATTATCCCACAGATTACTTGATCAGTTTTTTACTGATTAATTTAAAGTATAAATTCACCTATATTCAGAGGATCCCAGTGTTCAGACTGCCAGTGTCCCTGATTTGTAGTATGAATTTATCACCTCTTCTCTTTCGTTTTGCCTTATCTGTTACACAGATACATTTGGAATGGGTTCAGAGATAATGCACTAAGGGTCTTTCCCCCTCCATTTGAAATCTCTGCTATGTCTGAGCAAGGAGGAAGGTAGAAAGCTTGTGCTCCTCCTTTAAAACTAACTAGAGTCTTTACACCAGGGAAAAAATCTGTCTGGGTTTAAATAAGGTTTATTAAAAGGCCAATATTATAAACAATGTTTTGAGAGACTGCTTGTTCAAATTTTATGATATCCCAGGGAAGCATTTCTTTTAGTCCCACAATCAGAGGCATGCTTGGTGAGGATGCAAGCAATGGCATAGTAGTCAATTTGGAAATGCAAGCATTCATCACGACAGTCACCATGACCTCTCCATGGAAAATCCAAAAATGCAGCAGTTGGATTGGTCGAGATCTACAAATAAGGAGCTACACTTTTGTAAAGATAATGGCACTTCATTGCCTATTTGCAAGACCATGCCACCCTCAAGTAGTTTGCAGTACAGTTCATATTGTAGTACAACTCAGAGGCAAAACAGAAGTTGGTGGATGGCAAATGATGTTATAGTCTCCACTGCACAGCAGGTCCTAGGGCTTCAACCCTATGAACTCTGGCTGCATTACACTAGTGATTGGAAGCGAGAGCCCTTCCTAGTGGTTTCTCCCAAGCTCTGGAACTCACTGTCATAGAGGGTAGGTTTACTTCAGTGGTGTTGTGATGAATTTAGAAATGCAGGTGCTTGCCATCACAGACTCCTTAATCATCTCATTGCATAGGAAGAATCAAAACATGCATGTTGCCACATATCAACAATTGAAGTACATGTCTTTTGTAAAGTTAATGGCTTTAAATTGCTCATGCAAGAACAAACCAAAATCAGACATTTCGGATTACAATAGGGATAATTTATAGCAATATTTCTGTTCCAGCTATGGTGAGGATTATAATTAAGCTCAAAGGGAACAAGGAAGTCATGGGTGGAGTAACAGTTGATGCTATAGTCTATGCTACTCAGAAAGCTCT